>NC_086335.1:23166909-23466909 GCF_032445375.1 Bacillus rossius redtenbacheri | reverse complement strand
ACAAACGTGAATATATTTTTAAAAGGAATAACAAATGAAATTATGTGAAATGTGTGCTGTAACCAGCTGGAAAATCATAAACACTTCATAGAAATGAAAACTGACAGCAATGAAAAATTCTTAGAGATATAAAAATGCCGGCCGCCAAGGTCAACAATTGGAATTAACCTCGAACATTCCAAATTCGAGCATATTGATTGGTGCCGGACTACAGAATATTCCTACACATAGAATTCTGAATTGAACACCTGTCACTGTATTCAGACCAACATGATATCCACCAGGGTAGACAAAAGAAATAAAGGGTCTGGAAACTCCAAAGTTAAAAAAAATTAAAAAAAATCGCAAGACTGTAAATGTTATCTGGGCCATAACTCTGTAAACGTGATCTGTGTTTATTTCA
The DNA here is from genome assembly GCF_032445375.1 of Bacillus rossius redtenbacheri. NCBI lineage: Eukaryota > Metazoa > Arthropoda > Insecta > Phasmatodea > Bacillidae > Bacillus > Bacillus rossius. The sequence goes on along the minus strand of NC_086335.1, from coordinate 23,466,506 downwards.
TAACTTGTAAGGTTTCCTATGAATCCTATTAGCAATAGACTCGTAATTTTTGTATAAAAAGGGCAAACTCAAGCATTAAAAAACTCTGGAAACTCAACAAAACTTCCCTGGGGAATTTTTTGCTTCCTCTCAAAAGCTGATTCCACACAAGATGTGGGCTCGGAGGGAAAGGGCAGACTCACCGCTGGTTGGTGGCGATCTGGAAGCTGACTTTGTCACCGGAACGCAGGGTGACATTGCCCTCCACGTCGTCCTTGTTGTAGGGCAGGAAGAAGCATTCACCGCGGTTCTCGTAGCTGATGCGACCCTGCGTGTCTCCGCCCGAGCCCTCGGCCCTCAGCTCCGTGGTCACCGTGCCGGTCACGCGCTCCTCGCTCAACACCTGCCGAGCAAGTGCCGTTTGGAACGGGCCCAACTCTCATACACACAGGGGTCGCTAGAGGTGATAACATAATGAAGCTTCAGCGGAATGAATTGGTGGGAGAAACTGGACTACCCCTAGAAAACCCAACATATCATATTTTTCCCACTTGCAGACTCCTCACCACCTCCCCACAGGAATACACTCGGATTGCATCGGCAGGAGGCAAGTGATCCGACAACCATTTCATCCTTAGTCTGCAGTGTGCATTTTAATGGGGCTTTACCCTGTCTTTCCAATGCATGGTGTCTGATATTAGCGCTGTCCTTGTTTCAGTGTACTCTTTTGCCAGATAAACAAAGAGCACAAAGTTTAAAAAACAATTTCATATTGTAGAGAAATTTTTCCAAACTATGCTGAAAAAATTGTATTTGTTAAAAAAAAAAAAAATTGAATGAGAATTCCAAAAATTCATTTTCTTATTGTATTTCTTCATTAGCATCTTCTGACAAAATTAAATTTTTACTTCTAAGGAAACATAACTGAAAGACGCCATCTTGTATTCAACCATTTTTATATCATATAACATAAACATTTTGGCTCTGATCACGGCACGTAAGTAGGGAAATGCCTTGTTAATAATAATAACAGACTACTACAAATAGTTTCTACTGTGAAATAATAATTGGTGTTTACAATATATATATATATATATATATATATATATATATATATATATATATATATATATATATATATATATATATATATATATAAAACCAGAATGTATACAACTGTAATAATACTGTCAAAAGACACTATTTATAATCTAAAAAAAAAAAAATAATAATTTTTAAAGAAAATTTTAATTAGTTTAATTATAAATGGTATTAAAATTAAAAATTTTAATGTTAACAAGCCGCGCAGTACCAATTTAGCAACAGTAGGAGCCATTTGCCCTGCACTGCAACCTAAGCATGAGTGGACATGTGAATTTAGTAACTGTCCAAAAAAAAAAAAAACACGACTGTATGAAATGGAGAAAAGCAAAAAGTAAAGACTGCGCTGGTAGGCTTGTTGCTCACAGCACGCCTTATTACGGTCGAGTTACTTTGGTTGCTGCTAATCTCTTAAATCCCCACTGTAATATTTCTAAATTTCCATCTGTGTGTGTGTCCATCTGTCTCCCTCTAAATTAACACAAGACCCGCACCGGAGAAGCAGTTGTCAGAGCACATCCCATGCTCCTGATGGTCTTCGGTTACATACAGAACATTCATGCCCAAAATACTAGACATTCAGAGATGCACCCACATTAAACAACATTGTGAGTTAACTCTTTTGTCCATAACAGAGCATAATGATACTCCCACTGACGCACGTCTGCTAAGTATTGAAAAATTTAAGCAAGGAACATTTACGCATATTAATTTAATTCAAAAGTAGGATTTTTAAAAAGGGATGGGCAAATCAAATCCTCAAATACCCCCAAACACTTGGTATTCAGAAAGAATGGATATTCGAGAGAAAAGATTTGAAGAAATATAAGAGCAAATAGAGTAAATCAAATATTCAACACTGATAACTTCTGAAGTTTAAGTGAAGTGAAGTCAATTTTTTTCTTCATAACTATCCGGTTACCATTCCCCAAGATATTGTACTTAAAACATCTAATACATATATAAATAAAATTGCAATATGATTGATTCTGGAAACTTAGTTTGTGAAAAAAATAATTGTTAGGATTTATAGATTACTATCAACACTGTAGTTAATATTGTTCACTTATTAGTTATTATACATTATTTTATTTTTGACCCTTGATACCTAGAATCGGATTCGAGGGGTATATTCAATTAAAATTTGAGATTTGTATTCAAGAAAATTGGGAACAGACGTATCACTAGTTTTTAATATTGAAAGAATCTTGAAAAAAAATGGATCAATATGCAAATGTATACATTCGTTTGCATGATAGATAATCAAATTCATTATCAATACTGATAAAAGTCTATTGATGCAAAAAGGCAGAACACAGCTTACCACTTCAGGGGCAATCTTCGTAACTGCACTGGCAATAGGCTTCCCGGTCCTGCGATCATACGTCATCTCAAACTCAACCGGGTCACCGATCTTCAGGTGCTCAATGTTGCCGTTGAACTGGCTGAAGTGGAAGAACAGCCGTGCCTGCCTCTCGCAGCACTGGATGAAGCCGTACGAGTGCTGCAACACGGGCAACCACAGTGAACACTACAAGCCTGCCAACTCAACACAAAAACATCTGGAAAACACTCTGTCAAACATGTACACATGTGTTAAAGTTGGCAGTAAACAAAACAAAATCTTCAAAGCATCAAAGCTGCCATCTGGCTTGATCTGCTGCTGCGTGTTCCAGGTTTCAGATGCTCACCCCAGAAAAAATCAGTTAATTGTTTAAATGTCCACACGTAAGTGTCTGACACAATAATTTGCAGAATTTCCACATCAAAATGAAGGTACGAAGAAAGGGCTTTAATATGGCTATAATTCGGAGCATTCTACAATCTGGCACCAATAAACATTTTAATGTGGATTTTCAATGTTGACCTAGGCTACCAGGTAAAATTATTGAACTGCCGACATTTTTATTTTATTGTTGGTTTATATTTTGGTACAGTGTCCCTGTTTTCTAACCAGTTACATATCATTCTTTCTATAGGACAGCTACTACTACTTGTTCGAAATACCATAATATTATATTTTTTCTTTGGTATTCCTGAAAAACTACATTGACATTCGCTAATCCCACAAAATTGCTAATCCGGTATGTTAGTGGTACAAATATGCCAGATTAAAAACCATTCATTGATTTTTTTTTCCCAAAAAATTATCCATAATCCTCTGGTATGTATTTAGACATTTGTTTTATTTCATTATGAATAAAACTGAACACTATGAATGTAAATTCTTTATTTTGGTCTTTTTTTTACTTTTTTAGCCCTATCTAAAAGGATAGTAACTGATACAAATTATTTCTCTCTCTCTCTTTCTATTTATTATTTTTTGCATACATCGCTTCTCAGCCATTCATTATGTTGGAAAGTTTCAGGTTGTAGTCAATTGAAATAATTTTATGATAGTGCCAGTATAAAAAATATTTATGGCTGTACTATCATCATAAAGGTATGTTCAAAGCCCAAAACAACATGTAGCTCAAAGAGTGGTGTACAAAATTCTGATTCACTCATTCAGCATACATAAATTCTACTGACAGCACCAGATGTAATTTTATTGTTTTGTAGTAATAAATGTTTACATTGCAAAATAAATTCTAACTTTTTCAGTAATTTAGTGTCTGGTCACATAGCAAAAGAATTGTGGTACCTTCAGAATTACCTTTTGAGCATTTAATTCTTCCATGATCCCCTCAGACAAAAAATAAACCATCTCTAAATAATGTGGATTAAAAAATGCAATTAGACTTATTACAATATGAACCACCCTGTCCCATATCCTTAGGAAGAAAATAAATTAAGGATTATTTTTATTTTTAAAAAGGCTAAAATTTTTGTTTTAATTAAAGTTTTCATATGGTAAAACTACCTGAGAACACCCACCCTTCACAAGGTTTCCTTTTGGTACATCAGAGTTCATTCCGGTGTAGTTCATTCTCAGTCATTGTAATAGTGGTTGGTGGTCGGTTTATTCTAGTACATTAGAGAACATTATAATTTTAATTCAGTGACGTGTGGTCGGTGGTCAACTCTCAGGCCCCCACACATACACCGTACTGGAGAAAAACCCAAACATTATATGAGTCTACGAATTTGTGATGGATGCACCGAACGATAGCAAGTTACAAATTCAAGGCAACATCATCTATTGAAGAAGTTCTAAACTAAACTGTTATTAGCCTTTATTTCACTTGCAGCTGCGAGCTTCACTAAGTGGATGGGTTTCGACAAGGAGAAGAATAGGAAGCTGCCAGACCTTACTGTGTGACTATATGGCAGACAGATAACTGACACCATCTCACTGTTTGTGTGTCTACGATTTGCTGTTATTAAATTTAATTCACCCCTTTTTCACTCCTTTACGGATGGAATTTCATAATTAAATGTAGTCTATGTCATTCACCGGCCCATAAACTATCTATACGCAAAAAATTATGTTGATCCGTTTCTCTGTTGCTGTGTGAAAGAAGAACAAACAGAAAAACGATGAATAAATCAATCAGGAATTTGGTAATACGTTTTAATTTTACTGCTCAACTAGCATAGACAAAGTATATGAGTTTTTAAGTAGGTCAGAGACCTAATCCACAATTCGGATTTTCAAAAGTCATACAGAACATTAACAAGCAGAAAACAAATATTCTTGAAAAACAATTTCAGTCCCTCCCTACCACCAAAAATGTTTCTGCTACATATAGTTGATAAACCTTGAACAATTTCATAATAATACATGTTGATGTTTGCAGTGGTGAGCAAAACATCTATAAACATAATTATGCTTTATGGGAATATGAATTAATTATTAGTATGTAATTTAAGATAAGTGTACGTTGTGCATGATATTTGAAATTATATAGTCGTAACTATAAATCCCTTACTTACCACTTTCAAAATACATTAATTATTCTGTCCTGCAATTAAAATTCACTTTTTTTTTATACTTTCACTAGCAGTGAGGAAAAAAAATTAGATCTGACATTGTCCCCGGCTACACCCTTCTCAGCCCAATGTGCCACCCGCTGCAAGCCCCCTTCTTCCGCCACCACCACCCTCTGAGACCCCAGCGTTTCAAACAGCCCTTCAAAGTGTATGTGTGTGCGTGTGTCGGCCCACGCCCACCGGTGTGACATCAGTGCTTCGCTCCCTTATCGATGCCAGCCTAATTAAATGTAACTTGCTTATTTCTTCCCTGCAGTGTTTTATGCTCTAGCAGATGAAGTAATTGCTTCAAGACGGGCTTTTCTTTAAATTGTAACATTGATAATATTCAGTGGCCCAAACGATGCCGAGCGAGGACGAACATTCCTGAGGCAGACTATGTTTAAATTAGTTTATGTAATGTTAATGTTTGCAGCCAGTAGGCTAGTTTAATTAAGAGCTTATGTGTGTTGATTCCTTTTCCTGGTGGCACGATTTATTTAAATATATGTAACGGCCGTTGGCCGGATGTGAGTTGTGGGCCCGTCTCAAGGGCGCGCTGGGAGGAGCCACTCTGTCGCCACGGCTGCCCGAGCTACATGCACCCGTCATCTGCAACTCGGTACTATCAATGATTCTAGTCCATCTGCCTACTTAATTCAAATAAATTGCTTTCTTTCAACTCCAGGGCTTACCTCGTGCAGTAGACTGTTTTACTTAAGTTTTATTTAATTTGATAGTTGAATGCTGGTCATGTTATACAAACTCTAATGCAGTCCAGTAAACATGTCTGGGCCACCCTTATACAGATTCGTGCCCCGGCTATTATTAACAGTGAAAACGTGCAGAATATACGACGAGCAATGTCAATAAAAATATTGAATAAACATTGGTTTCTTTTTGTGGGGGTGACCACGTGAGGAGACAACACACCGACTGAGGTGTGTGGGCCGCCTTCGAGAGCCTACCTTATCTTTTCGGCTTCACATGTAGTTTGACCCCTGCTGAGAGGGGACCCAGGACGTAATTCCATGTATTTTATTTATACTAAGGGAAACGTGTATCACCGCACACGGGCTATGTCACGGCCCTGAGGAGAGATAGTCGGGTCCACATGCTCGTAATACACGTGGTGACACGCTAGGCATAACACTAAGTCTCTACGAACATGTAATCAACCCCCATTGCAACAGCAGATCGTTAGTTTTGTTTACTACCAGCATTACACACAAACACAGCCTAAATGACTTATTAAAATGCTTGCAAACCTAGGCTCTGAATACTAAACTTAATACATCTTACAATAAAATAGAGGAATCTTTTTAAACGAGAATACCACAAGTACAGATACGTACAGAAAGGTGAAACTAGGCTTTACATGCAACTTAGCTTCCTAACCCCTGCTGCAGTGACCCAGTGCTTCATCTTTGTACATTGTCCATGCAGCCGAGGTTAACTTTGGTTCCTATGGATTCAGGCACTTAGCCTTAGTTATGATGTGTGTACCACAGGATTCTCTTATGAAGCCTAGGGTCAGCATGAAACCCTTTTAATTCACTAATGGTGCAATGGGTTTGCTCAGGTCTTCATGTGTCCTTGAATGAGTGCACTTACTGACAGGTAACTTTATGAACTTTTTCAGTTAGACAGCAGAATTTTCTTATATCTTTTCTGGGAAAAATACACGTAAATTTTTGAGTAGCCTAGTTCTTTGGAAAATAAAGGACTATATTATATTTTATGGAATAATTTGTTAGGAATAATGGCTTAGTGCCTCTATAGTAAACTGTCAAAAAAAGTGCACTCATTTAAGCAAAAGATTATAGCATGGTTTCCTTGTGAAAAAACAATGCACTGATGCCATTTAACAGAGTTGTAGTTACTTATCTAATGACTTCAATCAATAACTGCAGTACAACACTAAGAGGGTCAGAGTGAGAGACTATATACAATTTTCAACACATTTTGACTAATAAAAAAAATATGCACTAATCATTCAAATAAATACTGCATAAGGATTCCAAAATCAAAGAACCCACAGACTTTGATTGAGATTAGAGAAAAAAGATAAACAGGTTGAAAAATTTTTAACGCTGCCGGTGAGAAATTGTTCCAATTAATTTTTGTTGGGCTTAATAACTGCTAAGACTTTTAAGACAGGAAGCGGAAGCTTACGAAATACACTAGAACTGAATTAACACCAATTCTAATTTTCATACCCACATCTAAGTGATAACCTTGGATTAAAGTTAAACACATCACTTGCATCAAGTTGCTGATGGGTGATTCCCTACTATGCATACAAACTCAAGACTCATCCCTTGACAAAGAATTTTTTTAGCAGTATGAAAGTGCGAAGTGCAGACTCCTTACATGCAATAGCACGTAACTTGACTTGTAAAAGGAACTGTCATTACATGTATCAAACTTAATCATTTATTTTTGTACATCAGGTTACATGCTATCAAATGTACCAAGTCGGCGCCTCCATACGGCACAGTATTTTTTAAATTATTATTCACGTTCCATTGAGTTGCTATATCCACATACAAAATATACACGTTCTTGTATATGGAAAATATAAGGATTGGCAAGCAATTAAAGACAAACATGGCAATGGCCACTTCACTGCATAGACTATCTAATATGACCAATAAACAGTAATTTCTAAGAAACTAGTAGGAATTTTGAAAAACTGCTTTCAGGGTAAATAGAGAAACACCTTTAGCATTAAAAAATATATATTCACAAAATTGTATTATTTTATCACAGAAAAGCCCTTTCAGAGATTTTTTGGAGGCCTGACTTAGCCTACAAAACTAATTATATTCTATCTCCAAGACCACTTTACAATTAGATAGTTTTTAAGTAGTAATAATCACTGGCATCAAGGCAGGCTGGCCAAGGACCACATCCAAATACACCTGACCTTGCACTACTACACTAATACCTTGTCTCATCAATGTCTATACATCCAATAAATTCCTCTAGATATGCATGAGTATCACCGGTGTACTCTTTGGGGGCAGTCTTGCACACTGACACACTGCATCAATTTTGTCATTGAATCTGTTTATATTTTATTTTTCTTGACATTAGCTATACTCAAAGGTAAAATATACTGCAACCATGAACACCGCACACGTAGAGGAAGTGCGACACTTTTGTTTGAGTAACACTCATAATTGAAATAAGCACATTTCTTTTTTTTTAACTTTCATATAGCCTAATGGATTTTTCCAATAAATTATTATTTTAATAATGTTTACTCACTAACATTCCGTAATACAAACTGTTAAAGTAAATTTACATTCTTTGCACAATGAGTGTATCTAGATGTTGCATCCAGACGTGGCGTCATTGCACAACCTACCTTATACAGTGCTATTAGTAGTGCTTTAAAAAATGCAAACTTGCTAATTTGTTTCTAAAAAAACATTTGTAAAAACCAAACACACACTAACAAAAAAAACATTACAGTTCTCCTTTGATAGCCAAACAATTTTTTTACGTGTATTTGTAAACAATTGGGTAAATATGTAGTGTACGGATTATCGCCAAAAAAAATTTTAAAAATCTGAAATAACTTTCATTATATGCTATTTTACGTCCTCTTTTCATTACAGCCTGCGGAGATAAGAAATTCCAAATACTTTAGGAGATATCAAATTTTTTTTAATTTTCATATTTGGGCAATATTTATTAAAAAAAATTTAAAATTCCGAAAATACTTTTATTCTGTGCTCTTTAACTTCCTCTTTTCATTAAACCCGGCGGAGATGGGTCATTCTCATTGAAAGGGATTATTTGACGTCCCTTACATTTTAAAATTAATAAAATGTTTTCTACATATTGGTATTAACTTAATATAACAAGAAAAATTAGAGTGACATTTCTATGTCCAGCCAAAAAAATATAAAATTTTATTTATGATAGATAACTGGTTCACAGTATAGCTATGTCTACCTCCGTGGACTGTCCCCCAAGACATTTTAGTTAACATTTTCTGTTGTTTCAAGTATATTTTAATTTTAAATAATAAATGTATTATTGTTAAAATTAATTAGATATTACTGTTATAAATTCTACTCAAAAGCATCAATGAACAATGAAGCAGAACATTTCTTAAAATTGTTTACATTTTGTCCTTCAGACTGCGCATCTCCTCCGTGGACACAACTTAAAGTAAAAAAAATTAACTCTCTAGTGCTACAATATCTTTGGTTTTAAGGAAAATGGAATGTCAAAAGTATAAATTTTGTGATATCACTGCTGTTTAAATAGTAAATGTGACCATTTTGTCAAGATCATTCAGTAAAGTTTGATAAATGTTTTGTGTTGAGATGAATGTGTCTCCTCCGTGACCACTGTAATATGAAAAGAAAATGATATTTTTCATAGTTGTCTTCACTTGGCAAGTTATTTTTTGGTTGAATTTTACCAACTGTTTACTAAGTTTTCTAACCTTAAAATTAATAGCTAAGAAATAAAATTTATGACTTTTTGTATCCTCCGTGGACACTTGCTGTCCACGGAGAGGAACACATTGTCCACGGAAGAGACAAAAATATACAATGGCCTATTATTTGACAAAAAATTTAAACATTTTTGTAGCATTTGTTTTTATTAATAACATTAACACATTAACATGTCAATCAACACATTCTTGTAAGTGTATGGGTATCAGTTTATTTTTAAAAAAGGAAAACTTTTTGGTTGTGAATTTGTAATGCACCTAGATCTTCTCACAAATACTGTATTAAAAAATAACTCATTCTGTTTGATTTAAAAGTCAGCCAGAATTAGGCTGGATTGGAGAGCTGAAGAGAGAAAATCTTGAGGTATCCTCACCATAAAAATGCATTGGGAGGAGATCTCAAGTTTTTCTCACTTTCACTAGCTGCAATGCAGCCTTAAGTACAATTTGTGTAAAAAAAAAATTACAAGATATAAAAAATGTTACTGTAAAACATGGTCGATTTGTAGGAAATTTTTTCTCTCAAAACATTCCGCAACTTTGTTTTCAATGTTCAGTTCCTTCGACACAAAAACTAATATATATAAATTAATGTCTCGCGTGTCTCCACCTGATTCAAGTTACCGTTCTACGGTGCCTAACTCAGAATATCATGCAGCTATTTGTAAGGTTGTTTTGTAGCTTTGAAACTAAAAATAAAGCCATAATGTACATTTTACATTATTTGTAGTTGTTTACAGGAAAAATGGACAATTTAAAAAAGAAAAAACCTGGTTCTGATAAAATAAAATAAAAAAATACGGGAGCAGAAGAAATTAAGTATGAGAAAGGCAAGACAAAAAATACTAGACTTTCCAGAACTGCACGCTAAAGAAAAGCAGAAGGAAAGGAAAGTCTTAAAATAAAAAACATCACTGAAATGAATAGCAGAGAACAAAGAGCTACCAGAAAAGTATGGAAAGAAAAAGCAAGAAAATATTGCCAAGCAAAAGAAAAGAGAACAATTTCAGAAGAGTTTGCAAAAGAAAATGTTCCACAATGTACAAATATTTCAGAACTTAAGAACAGTCCAGGTACTGAAAACATTAAGAGTAAGAACACTAGCAGGGTTGAAAGTGGTAGAAAAAGGGCAATGAAACAGAGGAAGAAGATGCTGAAAGAAATGAAATGTATGAACGAAAAAAAATAGGCAACTTCAAAGAAGTATTGACAAATACAAGAAGTGTAATAGTTTCTGAAGACAAGTGGTTAAATGAATTTACAGTTAGATTCATGAGGAAATATGGCAGATGTAAATTTGTTTTTCCAGATGCTGACGACATAGCTGTTGTAGAGGGAAGTGATATTGAGAGTATTTTAAGTTACCCAATTGTACGTAAATAATCGGGATCAGTATGTATTCAATGATGATGTATCCCATTATGATAATGTATGTTAGGGGATATTTGTTAATCTGTGAAGTTTATTTCAACATGGAAAGTTAAAAACAGATATGATTGGTATGTAAGAAGGCAGTTTAATTAAAATATTTTGCCTTTTTAAAGTTTAGTCTACAGTTCTTAAGTTAAGTATTAATTAAATGTTTCTTCTTGCACAAATAAATGTTTTTTTCCTCGCCATTATATTAGTCTTGACCACAAGTTTTCTTAAAAATCTCCTCCGTGGACACTGATGTCTCCTCCGTGGACAGTTCAATTTTTTAAATACTTTTTACTTCATTAATTTAATGGAGTCATCTTGACCATTTGCTTTATTAATGTGAGAAATCTGATGTGATCATTTATAAATATATTTCATGAATTTTAAAATAAATTTAGTTTAAAAATTTTTTAGCTTGAAAATAATCCCTTTCAATGAGAATGACCCAGATAAGAAATTCCAAATACTTTAGGAGATATCAAATTTTTTAATTTTTATCCTGTGCACTCATGCGGCATTCACCATTGTTGCTTGTTTACGAGTATGATTTTTTTTCTTGTAACGTAGGTGAACGACTACATCATTTTCTACTAATGGCAAAGGAATTGTATCTGCCTCTAACTTAGGTGAGTTTTTAAGGCTAAAATCCTTAGTTTTGCAGCCTCCAAGAAAATTATTTCTGCCATGACTATCGTAGTAGATAAAAAATATATAAACGGCATAATTGTAAACAAAACTTTAAATTTTGTAAATATGATGATTAAAATTTTCTCAAAAAATGCTTTCTAATTTAATTTTAATTTTGAAATTTTCAAAACTAAATATTAGGTATATATTTAAACGGTACACGGCTGTTACTTTGCACACAACTTAAAGGAGGTACAATGAACAATTCTACCGATTAATTTTTTTAATACAACGTACAGAATTTAAATAATCTGAGTATAAAATATTGTGATTTAACTGTCACTTGCCGCTGATGAAAGGAACGAGTTCAACAGTTTGCCGCTAGAGCTCCGATTAGTTCCGAGTTTACTCACTAGATGCCTGGAATATCGCAGGAGTTCAGGCGGGAATATTATTGCTTCGAAACGGTCAAAACACAACACTAGTATCAACAATAGTAATCAATGAATTGAAAACAGTCTCACATTGTCGACAATTTCTATAGATATATTTGTCAGCTTTTCCGTGATGTAAATTATAATTAATATGCTTCACTTGTCATGACAAATTTATTCATAGAATATTTTTGATTTTAAATTAATCTAACTACAACTACTGAATTGTTTTAGTAGATAGAGATTTATTGTTGGGCACCTTAAAAAACTTATTTTGGAAATACTAAAGTGCTAAATTTTTTTATCGAACCTGTTTCGTTTACGGGCATCTACGTGAACGTCGCAAAGTACATTTATTACAACATTATTTCACAAATTATCTTAGTGACTTCATTATGTATTTTGATATGACTCTTTACCGTAACACATGAATGAATCCTGCAATCACGGTGTATTAAAATAATAGCAAAATGGTTTCATATAATAATATAACTTCCAAAATCAATTTAAATTATTATTTATACTTCTATTCAAGAATCGTACATTCAAGACAAATAAATAATGTTTAAGATTTTATTAGAATATTTCAATAATTATTTTAAAAAAATTGATTTGCTAAATGACAATGATTTTGTATAAATTTATTTAATTATATTTCTTTAGTTATAATTTATTTAATTATGTTTCTTTAATTATATTTGTACCTCGACTTTAGCTCTGGTAGTATGTGCTATACCTCTGGGTGTAATGTTACATAAATGAGTTATGATCAAAATATTAATAGTTAGTATTGCAACTTTATAGAGATGTTAAAAAAAAATTAGTAACTGAAGGACCAGCCGCCTATGGCAACTTCCTCCCGTAATGATTTAGTTATGTATATAACGATACAAAAATAAGGGACAATCTCTCGATGCTGTCGATCAAGTATGGTTAACTAAAGGTCGTTTAAAATTACCTTTGGTTTTTAACAATGGATTTTTCACTACCCAAGCATTTATTGTATCACTAACCTTGAGCTTTTTCGTTAGTTACACAAGTTCGTTAGAAACGCAAAGTCAAGGCAGTGGCGATTCTTTTTTTTTTTTTTTTGCTTCTGGGGTCATGTAAAATTATGTTTTAAAACAAATATTGGCCAAAAAGAATTATATATTTTTCAATTTAACTTCCGCTACATTATTTGCAACTATAAATGATCATAGAAACATAAGTTCCACGTGCGCGCACACACGCACACATATGTATACATGTAAATACTTTTGAACAAGTGAAATGAGGAGTTTTAGCAAATAAACATTCAGGTAATTTTCCAAAATACAATTTTAAAGATCTTTATACTGTGTTCTTACATTTGCAGTTAGATTTATTTAAATTCTTTGGCAAATATTACAATATAAAAACTTTTTTTAAGTATGTCCCGTAATTTTTTTTTAGGTAATTTTATTTGTGTTACAAGAAACCGAAGACCTTGTTGAAGTAAAATTATTATGTATATAAAATGTGTTTAAATGGGTGTGTAATACTTAGATGAAATTGATACAGAATTATATGAAATGAAATTCTATTGTTTTACCAGCCTTTGAGCTATCTAGTTTAAGTGAAATTGTTATAATTAAACTTTAGGGCCTAAATATTGAATTGCTCGAATATGCAAAAAGTAGTTCACTCGCTCACATACTGGCCAATACAAATTCCAACCCACTGCCAAAAGGGCTGCAAACTTGAAATTTGGGTCGCAGCCTCAATGAGGAAATTCGGAAAAGTACCAATTTTTATTTTCTAATTATTAAAAAAATAAAATTAAGAAATAGTCACGCACCTTTAAAATCTGTGTATACCTTCTTTCGGAAGAACGTTGTTGCAGAAATTATTGTTTACTTCTCATGCTTGTACAAATTGAACAGTACTGTAAATGTATTTGATGACATAAGCAATAATAAGTTATTAGCTGATATTGAATACAAACAATTTTGATCGTGACTAAAAAAATAAGGTTCTCTGCTTGGCGAGAGATAAAATTATACTAATGTCAAAAATATGTTATCGGGAAAAAATAAATGAAGTTATTTTATACCACTGATTCACTACCCATAAAAACAAACTGCAAAGTCTTTGCAACTGGTATCTCACACAAGAAATATAAAACATATTCGTGCTTCATTATGTATAAAAATAGAACACATATATAATATCGGGAGACAGCCTTGAAAATCGTGCATATCACCAACATGGCCAATCAGACTCATAGTAATGTTTACGATGGCAATATTTTCGGGGTAGTTTTACGCTCAAAATTAATACAAAACCAAATCAGCAATCCTTGTATGATCATTTATAATACTACAAAAAATCTTCCATTTCCTTCGAATTGTATTGAGCACTAAAATATTGATTTACTTTTGGCCCAGATTTTATTTGAAGATACTCTGTACAGTTCCGCTTGTTTGCATTGTTTATTTATCAGGTTTAAATCATGGCCAAATTAATTGAAGTTTATTTAATTATTTATATATGTGTGTCTGGTTTGGTATCAGTATGATGTACTAGAAAAACTATGTCCTATCAGTGTAATGAATGGTTGTACCCTTATAAGCGTTGAATATTTATGAAACATTTTATTTCTTTGGTTTTTAAAGCAGCAGACTTGTATTTTATTTATTTCATTTAGACAACAACATGTGTCCGTGTTTTCTACATGGCACGCTCTGTAATATTATGAATGTTACAGTAATTTTGGCTTTTTAAAATCTGTGATTTATGTGCAGTAGAGTAATTTGTAATTTTTTTATAATTTCTTTTCATATTTTTAATGATCCATTTGCTAATAGTATATACACTTCTCCATTTATTATAATAAACACATATTCCATTATTGGAATTCGTTCAGAATGGGTATCACAAGACTACAAAAACTATTCTCCTGCATAAGAAAGGTGATAATACCAGTAAAGAAAATTATCGTCCGAGAGCAATTACGTCTTATATCTAGGGACATCTGTATTTCGCGAATACATTTCGTGTCAAGGTATTTTACAAAACACTGTAGATTTATCTTGTAATTATTGGCTGTGGTCGGTAAAGGCTGTTTTCTCGCACTCGACGGGGCCAATGAGGACGTAGTTACCGTACTGCTGAACGCCCGCAATTCGCCAAACCTCAAAGAATAAAGCTACAGTTATGTGTGAAATAGCCTGACATGAGATGTATTCGCGAAATACAGGTGTCCTTACTTATATCGAAAAATATTTGAACATTGTATGATAATTTTAAGTATGAAAAGTACAAAATACTTTCAAATTTAATACATGGTTTTACATCAACTCTAAGTACTAAAACACATACAGCTTATTATCTACAAAATAAATCTAAACACGGCAACTGATTATGAATCAATTGAGTTTTTTTATAAAGCATCTAAGGCCTTGATTGTTTAAATATATTGTTGGATAAATTAACTAAACTAGGAATACTATCAAATGCACAAAAATAGAAGAGTTTGATCTTAATGATATAAAGCATAATCTATCTATTTAGCACAGCCTAAATAATTCATTCCCCATTGTCAAAACTAAAATTAAAAAAACTGCGAAAGAAGCAGTATAAAATAACTATCTCATTATCTTTGCGGGTGACTCAAACATCATAAAACAAAACGAAATATTCTTAAATGCAAGAAAGCATATATTAAACACTGTAAATAACTTAGATTTTAAATCAAAGGATAATTATCAGTCTGTAAAATTTAGTTAACGATGAGTTGGAAACAGAACATCAAACATACTACCAACAGAGAACTCTCACAAACAATACAATTCCTTTCTGCGCAACCTGCAAGCTCTGATACCTTCTGTAAAAAAAAATATATGTAAAACTTTTCCGGAAGTCGTACCATGGTAACGACTGAAATATGAAGCCTTACTTCTAAATCTACTTATCTAGAGAACAAATTGTATTACATTATTTTCATAAAATTCACACCTACATACGAACAGAACTAAGCTCTTTCATTATTTTTTTAGTTACGTGATAATTTTTTTGAGTTATAAAGGAATCCAACTTGAACAGTAAAAAAGAAAGGCTTTTAATGAACAAAGCAACTAAGTCATTATAGATAACTGTTCAAACCATTTAAGATTCATCCTGTTACATAAATTTTTATATTTATATACATCTAATGTATAAACAAATCAGAAAAAAAAGGCAATAAATTCCGATTGACTTCATTATCGAACTAGAATAAAACACAAAATACACTTGCAGAGAACCACCAAATATATTGCGTAAGTGTTTCTGCAATGGAGTTAAACTTTAAAATTGCCTTTATTATTTCAAAAAGATAATTTAAAACTCCAAGCAAATGTAAGAACACGTCTTCTAGATATAATGGAAGATTATAATGCAGTGTCCGAATTCGCCTGAAGAATATACTTGTAGATACTTTGGAAGTGACTTCGCAAGGCTGTCAAAAATGGACGTGAAGTATGCTATGCAATACGCAAGTAAATGAATCTGTGTAATTCTCGCGTACTTCCAGTTGAAAATACTTTTTCATTTGAAAATTTTTTGGTCATATTTTATATATCATTTAAATAATTTAAGAGGTCGTAAAATAAATATCATTTATTTTGTATTTGACTGATATAAATAAATAAATTGACAAAATTAATTTATGGATGTTTAAAACGAAGTTTCAACAAACACATGTACATATTTAGCCTACCGATCGTTACTACAAAACAAAAGTACAATAATGTAAGTTGCCGTAAATTCACGTGACAGCGATGAAGTGTTAAAAAAAGGACTAATTTCACATGCGTTTAAAAATAAAATCTAAACATCCTTTTCGGCTGGCTAAACATTGAACCTATCCGGATTCGTCAAAGGCAAGTGAAGTACGCAAGGTTGCAAACATGTAACTGCATTACTTTATGATTAATTTTTATAAAATTATGCATATCTCCAAAAAATGTTCAGTTAAAATAAGTATTGTATTGGTGTTTGTATTAAAATATAATGTAGACCGGGTTAATTTTTATTGTGTTTTAAGATTTGTTGACTTTTGTGCCTCATGTAGGTACTTTTGGTGAAAAGTGAAAATGTAATTATGTATTATTATCAGGGCCCAAAGCATAACTATATGTTCGTTGGCCGAAAATGAATTGTAGTTATACTTGTAGGTATATCTAAGAAAAATATTTGTATTTTGTATGAATGTAAGTATTTTATTATGTAAATTTTTATTACTTAAACAAATATTTCATACTCATAATATCTAGTTTCCATTTGTCTTAAGACATAATCAAATGATACACTCAGCAAAAAATATTTATTGGTTCACAATTTTTCATTGTTACAATATTTTAAAATTTAAATTTGCTATTCAGCAATTATCAACTTCTAAAACGTGAGTAAAAATTATCATTAAATTATATCAATGGCATATTTATTGCATTAGTATTCCTTGCTTCTAATCACTTACTCTGGTTGATTACCTTCTGTATAACCTCAGTGATTGTAATTTATGTACACCTTTTCCCCACTAAGACGATTCAGGTGCAGATTCTGGAGCAGTGTTTTTTTATGTACGGATGTGTCAATAAATCCATCAGTTTGGGGGTGGTGTTGGGGGGGGGGGGGGGGGGGGGAATTACTACTCTTAAAATATCACTTTATCTGTATGCACAATAAAATATCCTTTGGTTAGCTCCCTCCGAAATATTCTTATACAACCTATGACGTGTAGCCTACTCCTTAGATATTTTACTTCCAACACGTTTGATTGCGTAGAGAAGGCGATTCTTCAAGTATGTGGCCCTTTCAGAATTAAATTATTATTATTAGTTACAACTGATGTTTATTTCGAGCCTCTTTCACTTCCAGTTCATACATAA
The DNA here is from genome assembly GCF_032445375.1 of Bacillus rossius redtenbacheri. Lineage (NCBI taxonomy): Eukaryota > Metazoa > Arthropoda > Insecta > Phasmatodea > Bacillidae > Bacillus > Bacillus rossius. The sequence goes on along the minus strand of NC_086335.1, from coordinate 23,448,666 downwards.
AAGACGAACTACCAGTGATGCTTGACGTCACCAGTAGGGATAGCATGAAGGAGCTCCTCATTTCGCCAGACACGACTGGCATGCACAAGTATTTATATTGCAATAATAAATTACTAAATGATAGCTTATTTTTCGAAAATATGATTATGTTTTTTACAAGAAGTACGAATGCCAGGAAATTTACTAATAACATCGTTTTTAAACATCACACATAAAAAAGGAAGTGTAATCAAAAGCCACAAGCTGTAGGTCAGCTAAAAAAGTCAACCAAACATTTTTCTAGCTCTAGCCTCATGTATACATACTTAAAAACATAATACATTTAAAACACTAAAATTAATGCAATAACCTGCAATATTATGAAGACAGATATTCAGCTACAAAAAATTCTCCGATAGTATAAAAAGTTCGCCTGTATATATAGTTGCACAGAAAAATACAGTCCTAATCAGATATCAAATATAGCAAATAATACCGCTTTGCAACATAACGTCATGCTATTAGGTGGTCAACGTTTAACTGTTTGTGTAATACATATACGCACACACCTGTGACAAAATGCGTAAAGAAATAAAATTTGTAGAAGCGCAAAACCTTTGTTGTACACACAGCACACACACAGTTAAATATTTTTTTTTTTTTACGGGGGCAGGAAAACTACATTACTGACCAACTTATTTGAATGTAGTGGTTAGCTGTGAACGAGCGTTCTTGCAAAAGAGATCAAGTCTGATAGTTATGGCCACATAATCAACGCAGTAAAACATACAATTTGTATATTGTATATGTGTAGTGCACCAAATTAATATTTATTATAATTACCTTGGGTTGCACTCGGTTACGTACGGGTTTCTAACTGAAATGTACCAAAAATAGTAATATTTATTCTCTTGCGCTTTGTTGAAGATTGAGTATTCTTGGGTGGGTGTGAGGGACATGGACAGAGAGGCAAAGGGATTGGAAATCTAATGCTAGCCGAGGAAGAGTACACCCTTCCCCCACCCCCCTCTTCCAGACCGGTAGTAAACATGACACCCCGCTGGGCGATAAGAATTCTAAGAACAGCGTCCTCTTTCCCACCCCTCTTCCATTTCCCGCGCGTCACTACATCGTTCAACCGTACTGCTAGTGCGCTCTGTTGAGGACAAAGATAACTACGTGTGTCTTTGCCCGCTCGCGAGAAACTCAGGATCTTAGCCTTAACGTTTCCAATTTTAATGCTTTATTTGTTGCGTAAGTAATAAGTGAAAAGAAAATTACGTGAGTTCCTACTGTTCATCCTTTGTCCCGGTTTGTTAGGTCAGGTCAGCTACATTATAAATACTTTAAAACTAAACAACCATTAAAATTAATTTTATTATTTTTAATGTCCATTCAGTTTTAAAGTATTTATAATGTAGCTGACCTGACCTAATCTACCTTTGTCCCGTTTTGTTATGTCAGGTCAGTTACATTATAAATACTTAAAACTATACAACAAGTAAAATTAATTGATATTATTTTTAATTTCCGTTTATTTTGAAGTATTTATAATGTAACTAACCTTACCTAATAGAAAAATTCTGTTATTTAGTCATTCACGCACACACGGCAAAATATAAAATGTCTGCGGTCGAATGATTACATAGGTCTTGTATTGCAAAATAAGAACGGCGATATCTCCAAAAGTAATTGGAATTTCTTATCTCCGCAGGCTGTAATGAATAGAGGACATAAAAGAGCATATAATGAAAGATATTTCAGATTTTTAAAAAAATTTTTACGATAATCCGTACACTACACATTTACCAACAATTGTTAACTAAGGCGTAAAACAAAAGAAAAACACACAAATCCTGTCATGACCTAATTACCACTTCTCCCCAAACTATCACAGTAGACCTGACTTAAGTGATATACACAACATGGCTTTTTTTTTTAAAAAATTTTATTTGAAGACTGCTGCATATCGGACACAAGCCGGTGGCAAACTAAAAACCTACTTAACTTTCCTCTCAACTTTTCTCCTGAATTGAGCCACACTCCTTGCCATCACATATTTATCATCCACTCCATTGGGCTATTAATATACTCTCCCTTTTCATCACTATCAACTCTACCTCACTTTCCCTTTGCCCACCTAGCTGCTCTCCTCTGCACCCCCTCCAGTTCCCTCACATGCATTGCTGCATATAGATCCCACATTACTTCAGCATATGGTGTACCTTGGGGCTTGTAAGCCTTTTCTTTATCATGCTGCTTCCCCCGCTAATAAAAAATTTAACACTTATTAAACTCCATGCAAGTTATTATATTGCAAATCAACATCATATAAGATAATAGTACTGAAGTACTTACAAGAAGTTTCTCTATGATGCCTGTCTCTCTGGTGCCTTGGTTGTTGAGAGCAGAGTCGTTATAGTTGGAGTTGCTGGCGTTGTTAGCGTTCCCTGAAGGCGGAGAGGACACTGCCTCCCCATTGTACACATTGCTGCTGCCACCATCGTTGACCGAGAATGTGCCGATGGGGAATCTTCCACCGCCACCGCCACTGCCTCCACCACTACCGCTACCACCACCACCACCATTGCTGCCTCGAGAATTGTTAGGGCTGGGATATGGGTTGTTGTACTGGGCAGAGTACATGTTGCTTGAGCTAGCTTTGCTTGCAAACATGTTGTTGGGTATATCTTTGGGGCTAGACTGAAGCCCAGAGTACTGACTGTTATTGCCGGAGTAGCTCGTCCCATTGGGGGAGCTGTGAAAGCTAGAGTTGCTGTTAATAGTCATGGTTTTGTAATCAAGTATGGAAGAGTCCGAGTTTATGGGGGGCGGCTGGAACGATTTCCACTGAGGATTATTGGACATAGTCTTTAGTTACGTTACTTAGTCTCTTATTACACTACCTTGTTAATCTAAGTATTTTAAAACTTCGGCTTAAGAATGACGTATCACAGAACGTTTTTCTTCTTGGGTGATTTACTCGCATATAACCAACCCGACACAGATATAGACCAATGAAGGTCCAAAAGTAATAGAAAATAGAACTACAAAACGTTAAAAAGAATAATATTAAACCAGCAGAAAGGCGTGACCAATAAATGAAAAAATACGTTTATGGTGACGCAAATTACAAGTCAGGAGATACTGGTCAGTTAGAATGCTGGCTTGCTACAGTAGAAATAAAGTCATTTGGCAGAATCCTCAGATGTCTTCAATGCGTGCTGGGTGCGGATTGTGTTTTGGCCTTTTTTTATGCTTGATCGTTGCTTCAAGTTTCCTAATCTAACAGTTACACAAGCTGAAAGAGAGAGAAAAAAACACATTACTATAAAACATAACCCTCATAAGTGGTTCTAACAAATTAATAACACAACATTTATACTGCTTTAAATTAAACATAATACCCAACTACAAAGCTACTAAAACAAAAAGAAACCACAATTATGTTAACAATCGAATCATAACACCTTACTCAAAATATTTATTGAGCTGTTATCGGCAATGAGGAAAAAAAATCATTACAAGTGAATACGCACTTCCAATGTCTACCTATTTCATACCACTTTAGACAATGATCCATTCAAATTTAGGCAGTATAATCGTGATCCAAAATTTAAATATTATGTTAACTTAAAAATAGAAACCAAAGACGACTAAACACCGGAATAATTCTACATTTTCAACTTACCACGACACAACACAGCACTGACGACATGCCGCCATGATGAATGTCAACAGTCGAGGTGTGATCCGAAACAGTAAATGTTCGACAGATATGAATCGATTCATTCCCATTAGCGTTTTTACCATCAGAAGTTAAATATGACCAAATAATATAAAATTTTTAATCAGTATGTAATGTTTTAAATTTATATCAGGTTAGCAGAGTAACACCTTATTTAATAATTATTAACAAATCTAAAGACTACATAAAAAAAAAATCAGTTCAACAGCTCTGTTTATTTAGACAATCTCCAAAAACTGAGACGTAATACTTATTTTAAAGTGGTCGTTCGATTTTAAAAAATCATTAAAATTATTAAATAAACCTATGCCCTACAATAAACACAAAGTAAAATAATATCGTGCGTATACAAATTGACTGAATTAATTGTTGTTAATGCCAGTCAGTGGAAACAGACCAGAAAGGAATCATGTTATTTCAGCTGAAGGTTTGTATTTGAAATGTATCTTAACCGTTTTAAAGCACATTTCAATTACGAATATTTACCGATATATTATTTGTTAAACTTAACCATTTTATTATTAATGAAATTAATAAACGTCGTCCCAAGTGCTTCTCCGGCTCGCTGAGGCCATTATTGTCCGTTGCTGCTGCACAGTGGCGCAACCAGGGGTGTGGGGGGTTTAGGGGTTCAACCCCCGCCCCCCTGCTAGGCAAAAATCTTTAATTAATTTCTTATTTATCACTCAAGCTAATTTCATATTAAAATTAATAAAATTTTTACCATTACAATATTTAAAATTAAGTACCGAAAACTGCTAAAATAGCACTATTTTACACCTTAAAATCCAAATTTTCCCGGGAAGGACCCCCGGACTCCCGTTTTAATACGGGGGGGCCATGCTTCTTAACACCCCCCATACACAATTTCTGGCTACGCCACTGCTGCTTCAGTTTGCATGTGCCCCGGCGCCTGTGCGCAAAAGTGTAACAAATGGCCTTGGCCGTTGGGGAACGCCCTGCAGAGGCGCCACCATAACAGTGATGTGTCTCTTAATAAGGGTTTTGTTTATGTAATTATGTGAGTGTGTAAATATCTATTTTTGTTGTTGTGTACCTGTAGATGTGTTTCCCGGGCGACTGAGTCGCGTCTCCCCACCTGTGACCATGTGGGCTCCACGCACTCGCCCATGAAGGGAAAGGGGGGAATTCATTTGCGCGTGGCAAAGGGGGGAGGCCGCTGAGACGTCGCGGAGCATGGGTCGAGTCAGTCGCCTGAGTGGGATGAGAGAGTGTGGTCGCGGAGTTGTGAGTGAAATCAGGACGGACACTGTCAGTCGCGTCACCGTTGTCACGTCACAGTCATTCACGTCTTCATCGGTCATGTCACCGTCATTCGCGTCGTCAGTTACATCACAGTCAACCATGTATTTGTCAGTCACGTCACCATCGTTCGCGTCGGCAGTCACATCACAGTCAACCGTGTCTTTGTCAGTCACGTCACCATCAGTCACGTCACCATCGTTCGCATCGGCAGTCACGTCACAGTCTTTCGTGTCATCGTCATTCACATCACTGCCAGTCGCATCACCGTCATTCGCACCACTGACAGTCGCGTCACTGTCGTGTCAATGCCAGTCAGGTCACTGCTAGTGTCGTGTCGCGCTCATAGTGCGTGGAGTCGGGCCTAGCCCTAATGGACTGTCACAGATGGGGGCCGTGACAGCCCATGTGCAGTGTGTTACGTGTGCAGTAAACACAACTTAACGTCATAAACTCTTTTATTTCACACGAGTTAGGGTAGTTCCCTTGCCACGTGGCACGTACCCTCTCTGCCGGAGCAGCTGGGCAGCGACTCCGAACCATGGGAACAGCCTTAACGTCGACATAATTATGGACCTAATTGAAAAACCAAACATAGGACTACAATTAAATCCAAAATTTACAAATTTTCAAATATGTAACCTAGCTTTTTATGTGAATCTTATTTTTCCCTCTCTATAAAATTGTCATCACTAAACACGAACGTGTGAAGTACAAGGACGTAATATAAGAATGTAAGAAGCGTACATTTTTTGCTTGGCTTTAAATTAGAATTATGTTTAATTATTCAAAATTATGTGTTCTTAGCTGTAGTTATAATTTATTTTTTATAGATAAATAGTTTTGTATTTTAATAATCATACAGCCCAGTTTTCGAATTGTTTAAATTTAAGGCAAGGCAAGCCAAGGATAACCCAGACCCCTCCCAAATATACTTAGCTATTAGTTAGGGAAAAAAATGGTAGTTGTATGAGTTAGCGTGCTTGCGTGGCAGTGGGTTCTTATCCCATAAGGTGGTCTGATCCATCATGATGGGTGGACGCTACACAACGATAGTCTCTTAATTATTCCAAAATATTCAGGTAAAGTAGTGAATAAGCACCCTTGATGGGATACAACTGTAATCTAAATCGCAGGCCATATTCCACAATGTGTTCATATCCAATGGAAAAAGGAACTTTTAATAAATTGTGCTCTGCACGAGGCTAGGAACTGATATCAATGCATTCTAGCAGATTTTTGGCAACCATCGATACATTTACTACGCCCAAAAATACTGCAGATAGCAAAAATATCATGGTGTAATTTAACTTGCCGTCACCCGACCTCTGATTAAGGCCCGGGAGGTACCTGACGGCGCTACGGGCGTCGTGGTGCTGCTGATGTCTTGGGGGGGGGGGGGGGGCGCCAGGCTAGTGCGATACTAGGCCGTTGATGGTGGGTCGTGGGTATACTCTGCCCCTGCGTGCCCCGCCAGGTATGATGATGAAACCTATCCTGAGTTGCGGCGCTCGGGCATGTAGAGGATGGAAGGGTGCAGAATGACGGTAGACGACACAGTTTTCATATTAAACTGTGTTTAATTCACGTACTTTTTCAGCGGTAGGGGTGGGTACCTTGTACACCTTACACGTACACTATGCGGTACAAAGACGCAACACAAACGCGCTAATGTGCTGTGCGCAGTGGCGTAGCCAGGATTTGTGTATGAGGTGTGTTATGAAGCATAACCCCCCCCCCCCCCCCCCGTATTAAAGTGGGTGGTCCGGGGGTCCTCCCCCAGAAAAATTTGGATTTTAAGGTGTAAAATAGTGATATTTTAGCAGTTTTCGGTACCTACTTAAATTTAAATATTGTAATGGTAAAAATTTTATTAATATTTAATATGAAATTTGTTTGAGTGATGAATAAGAAATTTAATTAAATATTTGGGGCTAAGGGAGGTTTTGAACCCCTAACCCCCCCCCCCCCCCTGGTTATGCCCCTGGCTGTGCGGTATCTACGTCGTATTACATTTACACTTTAAAACAAAACACAACACTACAACAACCCTTGGATTTTACCACAGCAGTCTCGCGGGAACGTGATAAATGTTTGCTGGAAACTGTCAGCGCCGAGAGTTAACGAGTCTGGAGGGTTTGACGACGTGACCCTAAATTTACTGTAACATTTACGTGATGTTGGAGCCGGCAGACTATGTGCGGCGAATTAACTAAAAAACACTGTGGCTGGCGTCGGCCAGTACCACAAGTGGCGTGATCCGCGACGCGGTGCGGAATCACTAAAAAGACGGTCGGGATAGGCCCGGTTCCGCGGAATACACGCTAAGTCGATGTGAGCAGCAGCAAATTAGAAGGTTAAGTGATTACATTACTTACAGAAGAAGCGATCGGTGAGCACAAAGGTGAAGGCTGCTCACGGACGAACACATCTTGACCCGGCGCGGAGTGGTTTGAGACTGCCGAACATGGCCGCCTCGAGCGTCCATGCTTGTTTCAGCGGGGGGGGGGGGGGGAACTTTCACTTCCCTTGTGAGACGGCACCAAAAACTTATATTATATTAATTGGTTGAATTATAACAAAAAACACATTCCAGGAACTTAAATAAAATCTAGCACCTGGTAATTGGGTGCTTAAGGCTTAACAGCTGTTTTGTATTATTTAATGATTTGAAATGTCTCACCAAGATGGCGACTGTTAATATAGTGACAAATTGTCTCCGTGTAAAATTGTTTAGGTTGGATTTCTCCTAATCTGACTTGATCAAGTTCACGGGCACTGTTATATTAAGGCCAGTGGCCGCGGCGACTGGTAATGAGGTTCGTTGCTGTGAAATCATGTAAACGGTTTCCTAGCCCTGGATAGCTACATGTTAAAATGTTATTTGCTAAGCAAAAATAAAATGATTAGTATTTTTAATGTAGCTATACTTACCTAATATAGCCAACCATCCACAATGTTTTAAGGTATTAATAATGTAGCTAACCTATCCTAATCAACCGAAAAATTTAATGCCACACTGGTTTATACAATGAGATAAAATGGAGGAAAAAAAGTGTGCTTGAACTTCGGGTGTGGCTCTCTCGTCTGTGAAATGGAGGCTTCCCACTGGAAAAGGCTAGCTGAAAAATGATGGGGAAGCCTTCTTTTCAAAGACGAGAGAGCCAAAACCCGAAATTCATGGTTTTTCCGTATCTTTAATGTAGCTATCCTAACCAAATCAACCGTCCACAATGTTTTCAAGTATTTGTAATGTAGCTAACCTAACCTAATTGACCATTAGTAGGTATCGTTTTATCAAAATCGCCATATTTATTTACGATGAACGAAAAAAAAAACCGGAAGATGCACAATCGGACGTTTGGCTCTCTCGTCTGTGAAAAGATGGCTTCCCCTTTTCCAGTGCTCAGCCAGTGCAGAAAAATTTCATAGCAAAAAGTAGTGTCATTGTGCACTCTACTTTTGGCAGTTGCTGTGTCGCTATCTATGTTGTTGTTTTGTAACTGTTTGGTTTGTGTTTGTGTGCAGCATTTCTTTTAAGAAGGTAAGAAAGTATCCTGACAAGTAATTAAGAATTCAGTAATCTTGAGAATTTATTAGAGATATTTGAAATTGTTAATAAAAGTAATTATATGTAACAATTTCTAAAATTTAATTTAGTAATTAAGTGCCTGGTAACAGGGTTAGTTCTCACGCCTGTTTTCCAGTGCTCAGCCTAGTTGGCTGACTACTGGGGTTTATGGACTTACTTGCTACTGAGACTTCATAGAAATAATGTTATACATCAATATCTTCTTGACTTAATGCTGTACAAAAATATGCATCATTCAGTTCAAAATCCAGTAGTCAGCCACTTAATTTTATTACTCAACACTTGCAGCTGACCACTGGATCTCATGAAACCATGTCAGCCACTACTTGCCAATTTTATTTATAAAATGGGCTAAGCTATTATTTATCATTCTTTTTTATTTGACTTTATGGTTTGTAGTTTCCTATCCTTTCCTAATAATCTTCACAAATAGAAAACCTGTAAATAGTTTTAGAGTACCTACATGACCATTAGCAGATTCAGGAATGAATTCTGTCGTGGGCACCGAATGACTTCTGGAGGTGATTGTACCTAGAATTATACCTGATTATTATTGCAGAAGTCCTATTATCCAGTGCATATTTAACATATCTTTGCCGGGGGGGGGGGGGGGGCACGTGCCCCCGTGCCACCCCCCTAGATCTGCCTATGACATTACTGATTTATGTAACATATTTTTCATCCGGGAAAAGAAAAATCCATTCTTACTCAGAAAAAGCTTTGGAAGATGCATTACTATCTATCAGGGAAATGTGGATGGGTTTAAATGCAGCATCTAAGGAGTTTGGGGTGCCACGAGGAACACTTCAAGATAGACTTTATGGTCGGGTTCCAGAAGGTCCTCGAAGTATGGGTCCTCCTACTATATTAACTGGAGATGAAGAAAAGTGTCTTGTTGAATGGTGTGTTCAGTTGTCAAAATGTGGTTTTCCTTTGAAGGATGATTTACTTAACACTGTACAAAATATAATCAAAGAAGACAAAAGAAAAAATCCTTTCAAAAACAGTCGTCCAGGAAAAAAATGGTATGAATCATTTTTAAAGCGTCATCCCATAGTAGTACATCGCACAGCTGAGGGGCTTACCAAAGGTCCAGCAATTGTGACAGAAGAAGCAATCAGAAAATGGTTTGCACATCTGAAATTGTACATAGAAGATAACAACTTAAATGATTTTTTTTTAGATCCCAGAAAAATACTGAATGGTGATGAAACCAGCTTTTCTCTCTGCCCTAAAATGGGAAACGTTCTAGCAGAAAAAGGCTCAAGAAATGTGTATCAAGTACAGCGTGGAAATGAGAAAGATACAATAACTGTGCTGTTGGTGTTTACAGCTAGTGGTGAAACAATTCATCCTCTTGTTGTTTTTCCATATGTGAAACCACCTTTGCAGCTCATAAAAAGTGCACCAGAAAACTGGTTTGTAGGGTGCTCAGAATCAGGCTGGATGAAAAGTGATGTGTTCTACGAGTATGTGGCAAACAAAGTAAACCCATGGGTAAATGAAAATAACATTCAGAAGCCTTTGATTTTATTTGTTGATGGGCACAAATCTCATTTGACCATGCAGCTGAGCACTTTCTGCTTTGAAAAAAAACTGTTCGTGACTGGCAAAATGAGGAACACAATGTTAACACAGTATTGACTAAAGTAAAGTTTTGTCCTCTTCTACAGAAAGTTCTGCAGAATCCTTTGATCTCAGAATCTATCAAAAGTGGGTTCAAACGATCTGGTCTCTTTCCGCTTGATCCAGATGCAGTGGATTATTCCAAATGCATTCAAAATCTACTCGAAAATCTCAACAGGCGAGAAAACAAAGAGCTACAGGAAAATAGACCTCCTGAGTTAAAGAGAGAAGATTTTGATACAGCACTAAGAGTTGTTCGGTTCATTGAAACAAACTTTCTCTTAAGGCAAGTTGATGCACAGATAATCTATGAGGAAGTTGAGAGTGCAAAAAATAAATGTTCTGTTTCTATCAATTCTTCAGTCTCTCGTGAATTAGAAATGGTTGAAGAAAGCGTAATGGAAGAGGGCTTTACTCTGTCAGAGATGGCATTCTTGAATTGGATGGCTTCAATTTGCAAGAGTTGGAATTATCAGACTGTACCATTCTAAATGAAGTTATGCCTGAGGACACCCTTGAAGCAAGAGAAGCTTTGAACAAAAGTTTTGAAGAGCTCCATCGTATTTGTACTAATGTCATGCAAGAAAACTTCAACCATGAAGAGGGACCCCATAAGAAGATAGAGACTAACAAATCTATCAGTAAAACTACAGATAGACAAAAAGATCATGACTACTGTGGCAATCAAGACAAACCCATTTCAGACATACAGTTTGAGGATGATAGTAGGTCTATTAATGTTAAAAACTGTGCTGGTAACTCTGAAGCAAGTGATAATCCTGAAGTAAGAGAGATGGAAGAATACCAGACTGAAAAAGACACAGATTCTACTCAAGTTGTAAGACATATCGATGTTTCCGACATTATCCATGGACTTTCCAACACTAGAGGAAGTTTTCTACGAACTGGAAACAATTCTAATGTGTCACCTGCTTTCGAACAACACTTGTTCTATGTTAAATCATTTTCACATCAGAAGAAAGTAAGAAGAGAAAAGGTCCCTAGTGCGATTTCATCTCTAAAATGGCGTGAGTTTATGAACAAAGGAAAAACAAGAAAATGAAATAATGAAAATAAAGAGAATGGAAGAAAGAAAATTGAAACGAGATCTTTCAGCTAAAAAACTTGCAACTACTAATAAAAATAGTAAGAAAAGAAAAACTGAAAATGAAAGAATAACTGGTGGACAAAGCTAATTACAGCGATTCTGAAGATGACTCACGTTTCATTAGGTTTCGAAGACAGTGAAGATGACAGTTGTGTAGACCTTCAGGTTACCCAAAAGATTGGAAGAACCTTTGCGTACGTAAAACCTGTGATGAAAATTAATGATATTGAAACAGACAGTTGGTTAGTGGTGTCGTCGAGCGGGCTGATCCCCTTATTGGTTGTGTAGGTTCTTGGGCTAGCTCAGTTGGGGGTGGGTTTCGGGCCGCGTGGCAGTTAAGAGGATCTAGCCTGCTAATAATGAAACTACATAGGGTTTCGTGGCACTCACTCTTTTTATTGGCCACTATTTGCACTGGCACGGGGCTATCGCAGTTCCCGCCTACGACCGTTCTTAGGTGAGGCCTGACTACACGAGAATTTCCCCTTACACGGCCGCCTATGGGAAGTAGTAGGCGCCGGCGTCGCGGCGCTAACCGATGGCGTTTGTCCCAAACCGGCAGGGCTTTGATTTCCTGTCCTATAGCGAATTCAGGCAAGCACTACCTGCGGACACAGTTTCTGAAATGTCCCATTAAAATGGCGAGGTCTCGTCCATGACACAATGGTACTATTTTATCCTAGGCAATGCATGACTATACAAGCGAATAAAGATATATATATATATACATACATACGAGAGGAAAGGAAAAAATTATGAAACACTAATAAAAAGAAAACTAAACTATTTACAATAAGGCGACCCCTTGGCAATAGTTGACATACTAATCTCCATAGTTTCGAACTGCCTGACACGACTCGAAGACTGTTGCTGATCTATTCCCCGCGTCACTGTCGTTAAGCCCGGAGGCCTCTATGCTCACCCGTTTCACTCGTCTTGGCGAGAGCTCGCGGCCGACACGTCACTCCTCCGCGGTTCTCCAGACGCGACTCCCTCCTCTGCTCGCGCCGACCCCCTCCCCGCGCGCGTCTCGTGCAGCATCTCACGTCCTCGTGGACGGGAACCCGCGACTTGTTCACCCCGTGCATATTAAAATACATGTTATTTACCCTTCTAATTTAAATTATACATGATGGATGATATTATAGTTTTTACAATAAAAATTATGTCCTGCTGAAAGAAAAGAAAATATACATAAAAAACTACGTCGGAGGGACACTGATTTATTGAAGGTGGCACCACTGGCTCCCGCACACGCCCGCGCACAGAAGAAGGCGGTGACGCGCCATAACGGCCTGTAGGAGCTAGGGTGGCCTCTGGGTCGACGTCAAATGCCCCCCCCTCCCACAAGGCCATTATGCGCGTCAACGTCTCTTAATCGCATCTGCCGTTGCACTCGTTGATCGTAGAAACGAGAGGGTAGGAAGTGTCTTGGCCTCTGGTGTGTATCGTGTGCGGGTGTCTCGCGAAGGGTGGCAGTAAACTCATGACACTGAGTCGGGATCCTGTGTTAGTGTGGTGGCTTGCCTTTGGTAGGTTATTGCACTGAAATTCCCGTAAGTAGGTGGGTACCCGCCGTATCCTCCTAGGTCGGGAGTTTTCCCCAGATTCGCTTCTGGAAATTGAGGGGCTGAGCGAACAGTTGGGGTCTAATGTCCTGCCCTTTCCCCCCATCCTCGTGGTTGGGATGGCAGACCACCCCGAAGATCCTGGTTCACCTGTCAGGACCCCCATCAGTTCTTCCTCCATCCCCTCTGTGTCCCCCCGTTCTGTATCTGAGTCTGGTTCGGTGACGGTCATAATGAACGACGAGTCCGCCAGACTCGTATTGAGGGGCCAGAGAGGGGTGTCTGGGTCTTTCCCCTCCTCGTCCTCCCCGTCCGTGTCCGGTTCCGTGATGAACTGGATCACGTTTGTGTCGGCGGTCGTTTCGTCTGGTTCCCCAAATGTCCTGGCTGGTTCCATTACGCTCTCTTCTGCCCCTCCTGTCTCCGTTCCCTTCATGGCTGCCCCTGTGTCGGCTGCCGGTCGCATCTCTGTCACGTCTCCTTGTTCTTTCTGTCCCGCCATGTCCTCGTCCCACCTTCCGTCCATGTCACGGCTGGCTTGGTTTGCGTCGGTGACTGGTGTAGAGGCAGACCCCTCTCCCCTGTCCGTGTCCCTTGGAGCTTGTCTCTCCCCCGCGGCTAGGCGCAGTTGGTCTCTGTGAATTTTTGCGGGCCTCCCGCTTGGTGTACGTATTAAGTACGATGTGGCCCCCGCCTGTCGCAGAACGGTCCTGGGGCCCGCCCATTTCGGGGCTAGACCTGCACAAAAGTTCTTTGCCCTTGACGACAGAGGATGCTGTCGGACGTACACTTGGTCCCCGGGGTTCAGAGTAGGGGGGGGTCTAGTGGACTGTGGTGTCGTCTGCTGTAGATAGGCCTCCTGTCTCCGCCTAGCCCTCTCCTGCATTCTGGTCAGCTCGGTATTGAGACATTCGCCCCATCCGGCTTCTGTGGCTGCCGCCTCTACCCGGCATTCTCCTGGCAGCGCCAGGTTCCGCCCCATGACCAGCTCTGCCGGCGAGTAGCCCGTGGCGGCACTCGTACGACGCCTCAGACAGTATAAGAGGTTCGGCAAATGGGTATCCCATTTTGAATGGTCCTCTCCCAACCGGAGACGGAGCTGAGCCTTTATCTCTTGGTTCCGTCTCTCGGTTGGGTTGGCCCTCGGGTGATACGTCGACGTCGTGTGGTGGCTCACCCCCCACCTTCTGCAGGCCTGTTTCCAGCGGGCTCCCGTGAACTGACATCCGTTGTCCGATAGGAGCACCGCTGGGTACCCGAAGCGAGGGGCTACCTCTCCGTCGATCAGCGCTATCAACGTTCCCGACCGGACGTTGGAGACCGGATAGGCCTCGACCCATCTGGTAAACAGGTCTGTTAGTACTACAAGGAAGCGCTTGCCTTTGCTGCTGCGGGGATAGGGCCCCATGATATCTAGAGCTAGTGTGTGGAATGGGTGTTGCGGGCGGCGAGGTCGCTGTTGCTCCTCGCCGTCTGTCCTCCGGGCCTTGCGCTGCTGGCAAGTGTGGCAGCGTCGGACGTATTCCCGGACATCGTGTCCCATGCCGGGCCAGTGGAAGGAGACCCTGATTGCCTCCGCGGTTTGTTCGGCCCCGGGGTGGCCTGCTAGCTGGTGGTCATGGAAATAACCCAGTATGGCCGCGCGGGCCCCCTTCGGGGCGTGAGTTCGCCAAGCATCCCCACCTCCCGGCACCCGCGTCTGCAGGACCCCGTCCACGCAGCGCTGATCCGGTACCACCTGGTTCCCGCACGCCTCCACGGCGGCCTTCGAGACGTCGTCCCCCCGCTGAACCCGCTGCACGGCGCTAATCAGCTGGGAGAGAGTGTCCACTGCCTCGGGTTCAGTGACTGGTTCCTCCTGTGTTACCGCGTACAATGCCGCGGGCCCCATCTGGTCTCCCGTGACGGGTGCGCGCCCTGACGGAGGAAGCAGATCGTCCCACGTGCCCTCGTCCTCAAAGATGTCCTCTGGGTTAGGATGTCGTGACAATTCATCGGCAAGTTGGTTAGTCCTCCCTGGCACGTGTTCCACTGTGAATGCAAAGTTTTGGAGGGTCACAGCCCACCGGGTAAATTTACTCTTCCTCCCTTGCATCGAGTTCAACCATTTTAAACACTGATTGTCCGTCCTAAGAGTAAACTCCCGCCCTTCCAGATGGTGTTGGTACCGCTTGACAGCCCACACCACTGCCAAGCACTCCTGTTCATTCACATCGTAGTTCCGGGCGGCCGGCCCGAATTTGGCACTGGAATACTCCATCACGCGTCGCTCGCCATTGGGTCCGACCTGGTACAACACGGCCCCCATACCTACTTGACTCGCGTCCGTTTGTAGGTACAGGGGTTCGCCCGGCACCAGCCGTGCGAGGGTGTGACTGTCCTTGAACAAGCGCTTGACAGTAGCCAGGGCGCGGTCGGCCTCCGCGGTCCACCTGTATTTTGTTTTGGGGGATAGCAAGTCCGTCATGGGGGCCGTCACCGCTGCGAAGTCCGGTATGAAGGACCGCAGCCAGTTCAGGAGCCCCATGAGTCTTTGCAGCTGTTTTCTCGTCTGTGGAGCCGCCTTGGACGCGATCAGGTCCAGGTGCTCCGGGAGAGGGCGGCACCCCTTCTCACTGACGACATGCCCCAGGAATCTGATCTCCGTTGCCCCGATATGGCACTTGTGCGGGGCGCAGGTCAGCCCGTGTCTGGCCAGCCGTTCGAGGACCAATGCCAGGTGATGCGCATGGTCCTCCCACGTCCGTGACCAGACGATCACGTCGTCCAGATAGGCCGTGACGAAGTCGCCCACGAACCCATCCAGGACGCGGACCATCATGGCCTGGAATGTCGAGGGGGCGTCCATCAGCCCGAACGGCATGGCTCGGAACTGAAACCTGCGTCCGTCCGGGGCCGTAAACGCGGTCTTAGGACGGTCTTCCTGCCTGACGGGGACTTGCCAATACCCGGACCTTAGATCAAGTGACGTAAATATACGGGCGTCCCCCAAGCCTGCCAACGCGTCTGCAATGTTTATCAGTGGTGGTGGGGCGGGTATGGTGACAGAGTTCACGGGTTTGAAGTTCACACAGAACCTCAAGGTCCCGTCCTTCTTCTTAGCCATGACGATTTGGCTATTGTACGGAGATTCACTAGCTTCTATTACTCCGTTCTGGAGCATTTCGGTTATCTGTTCCTGCACTACCTGACGGTCTTTGAGTCCAAACTCCCGCGGCTTTACGTATATGGGACTGTGTGGCTTTGTAGGGATGGCATGTTCCGTCACCGTTGTCCGCCGCAGCATGTCTGTGGCCGCGAACACTAACGGTTGCTGCGACAACACGCCCTCGAACAACCCTGTGTAATTTGGTGGCACGTCATGAGTGAGGTCTGCCAGCTGGATCTGTGGTGAGGGAGGAACAGGGCCCGCCCGGCCCACGCCGTACAGCGTTCGGCGCCCCTGACGGCCCACGTGCAACTTACTGTCCTTGATGTCAATGGCGGCGTCCTCCTGGACCAGCCAAGGCAGGCCCAGGATCAACTCCTCCCGCAGTCCACGCATCACCAGGGCGCTAGTCCGACTGAATAAGTCACGAACACCGATGGTTACCTGTGCGCGTCCAGACGTGGACGCGCTTGTCCCCTCCGTTGCCAGTTGCACCTCGTCCTCGTGTGGCTCCAAGTCCTCGTCCGGCACCAGGTGGGCGGAGACAAAAGAGTGGGTCGCCGCCGTGTCCACCAACGCGTGGACGGGACGGCCGTTCAGGAGCACTGGCACCCGGAGCAGCGCCGCCTGGTCCGTGCCCAGCTGTCCCAGCTGTGCTGGAGGAGCCCCCTGCTCCTCTGGTGGTGACCTGTCCCCTGCTGTTGGACTGCTACTGGCTCCCCCGTCTGCTGTGGCGTCCATGCTGCGGTTCCCGTGGTCCCTCGTGTCTCTTCCGAGCTGCCCAGTGGGGCTGTCACTTTTGGCGGGCGACGTCCCTGTGTTCCTCTCGTCCCTGTGGCTGGTGTCATGGCGGGCGTCGTTGGGCTGACTCGTCCTCGGGCTCGGTGAGGTCTTTTCTGTCATGTTGTCCGGGTTCGTATCTAGGAGGCAGTGGCCGACTCTGTCCCTGCCCCCTATTGTCCGTTTCCCGGATGGCGTCCTTCCCTTTCCATCTTCCTCCACAACTCCGCCTTGGTTGGACACTCCGCGTGCCAGTGATACTCCGGGCTGCGGCAATACTGACACCTGGGTGGACGGTTGTCACTCGTCCGCTGATTCGTACTCCGCTCCTCTGACCGTGTTCTGGTCTCCCGTGTGGGTCCCCCTGTCGTCCTCTGCCCTTGTGGTGTGGCCCCGCCCCTGTATCGGACCAATGTCATTGCGTCCTCGGGTGTCACAGTCTCTTGTGACATCACTGGTGTCATCCTAGGCTCCCGTCGTGACTCTCTTGCCCAGAGTTCCCTCCTACTTGCTGCCAAGTCCATTTCAGTCTCCCGGGCCAGCTCCACGAACTCGGATACCTCTAGGTCCACGGCCCGTCGCAGAAAAGGGCGTAGCGACGGCAACAACTGTTCGCATATTACGGGCATGACCTCGCTCACTGTTCTCTCCGGCCCCACTCGCCGGTGCAACCGCACCTTCCTATAGATAAATGATTCGGCGCTCTCCCCTGCGGCCTGTGGTACACTGTAAAGTTGTCGCTGACACTCGGCTCGTGCCAGTGGTCCGTTGAACCGCCTCTCTAGTGCTCGCTCGAATTCTCCCCACTCGGATAGATAGTCCCCCGTGTCCGTCCACCATTTCGCCGCCCGGCCCCGTAACTGGCCACACACTCTCGTCACCCAGTCCCTTCGTGGCACTCCCCTAAGCCTGTCCACACACGCGGCTACAAACGCACTCGGATCTTCGTGCGGTTCTCCCGCAAACTCCGGTAATGGGCTAGCCACCTCGACCACTCGCATCACTATACTCGGATGACCATGACCTATGGGCTCTCTAACGCCCTCGTCGCGGTGACCCGGTAAATGACTCCCCGATTGTCTGTCATTACTCTCCCCGCTACTCTTCACGTCCGCTAGTCCCCATGGGCATTCGCACGAAAGGTCCTGTCCGTGTCTCCCCCTGAACGGAAGTCCACACCCCACACACGTGTCCATCACCCTCGCCTTTGTCTCATCCGGTCCCTCCATTTTTCCGGTCGTCACCCGGCTTCACTTGGTTATCCGATCCTTCTCGGCTCGGTCGGCGAACTCGCCTCTCGGCGCGCGATAAGCCGCAGCGCGATACCGCGCGAATTCGAGCCCGGCGTGGGCCGCGCCGCCTTATCTCTCTCCCGCGTGAACCTGATCCCGGCGTGGATGCGTCTCCTTATCTCTTTCCCGCGCCGCTCCTTCCGCCTGCTTCCGCCGCTCCGCCGCGCCAGGCAGCTCCCGCGCCGTTCGCGTGACGCAACTCGCGCTACGTCGCACGCTACTCCAGTCCATATAATGTCCGTGATGTCCTTTCCGCCCACTTTGTCCGTGTTCTTGGCAACCCGCACTTTGCCAAATTACGCCCTTTGAGACAAAATTTCGAAAGTTTGAAAGTCTTTTAAAAAAAATTGAAAGTTTTGAAAATTTGAAAGTTTGAGAATGCGTTGCCACCCAGTTGGGGGCCACTTGTCGTCGAGCGGGCTGATCCCCTTATTGGTTGTGTAGGTTCTTGGGCTAGCTCAGTTGGGGGTGGGTTTCGGGCCGCGTGGCAGTTAAGAGGATCTAGCCTGCTAATAATGAAACTACATAGGGTTTCGTGGCACTCACTCTTTTTATTGGCCACTATTTGCACTGGCACGGGGCTATCGCAGTTCCCGCCTACGACCGTTCTTAGGTGAGGCCTGACTACACGAGAATTTCCCCTTACACGGCCGCCTATGGGAAGTAGTAGGCGCCGGCGTCGCGGCGCTAACCGATGGCGTTTGTCCCAAACCGGCAGGGCTTTGATTTCCTGTCCTATAGCGAATTCAGGCAAGCACTACCTGCGGACACAGTTTCTGAAATGTCCCATTAAAATGGCGAGGTCTCGTCCATGACACAATGGTACTATTTTATCCTAGGCAATGCATGACTATACAAGCGAATAAAGATATATATATATATATATACATACATACGAGAGGAAAGGAAAAAATTATGAAACACTAATAAAAAGAAAACTAAACTATTTACAATAAGGCGACCCCTTGGCAATAGTTGACATACTAATCTCCATAGTTTCGAACTGCCTGACACGACTCGAAGACTGTTGCTGATCTATTCCCCGCGTCACTGTCGTTAAGCCCGGAGGCCTCTATGCTCACCCGTTTCACTCGTCTTGGCGAGAGCTCGCGGCCGACACGTCACTCCTCCGCGGTTCTCCAGACGCGACTCCCTCCTCTGCTCGCGCCGACCCCCTCCCCGCGCGCGTCTCGTGCAGCATCTCACGTCCTCGTGGACGGGAACCCGCGACTTGTTCACCCCGTGCATATTAAAATACATGTTATTTACCCTTCTAATTTAAATTATACATGATGGATGATATTATAGTTTTTACAATAAAAATTATGTCCTGCTGAAAGAAAAGAAAATATACATAAAAAACTACGTCGGAGGGACACTGATTTATTGAAGGTGGCACCACTGGCTCCCGCACACGCCCGCGCACAGAAGAAGGCGGTGACGCGCCATAACGGCCTGTAGGAGCTAGGGTGGCCTCTGGGTCGACGTCAGTGGTTGGTCTAGAAGAAAATGAATGGTCCCAGGCAGCATGTTCATCTCAACAAAGACATTCTAGAAGATACTACATTTGTAAAGTGACAAGAAAGAACACTGAAACGGGACTGTTTGAAGGAAGTTTCCTTAGGTCTAACTACAGTAAACAATTTAATGGTTTTGTGTATGGCCACCCAGATGTAGAAGACATTTTTGAATTTTCGTTCAATGATATTGTAGGTGCAATTGATGCACCAAAAAAGTATGGCCGAGGGTTGCTTAGATTTCACATCAATCATAAATCACTTCAATAAAAAAGTGTTATTGATTGGCTAGGTAGCCTATAACAAGTAATTTGTTTAAACATAAAGGTTTATCTAGGTCTAGTTTATTTTCTTTCTTTTAGTCAGGGGTGCTATAAGTTAGTCCTTATCACTGCAATTACTAGACAATGCCTATTTATAAAACCAAATTTGTATTATGTATTGAGAATCATTACATAGATGTAACCACAAGCAAGGACTAAGCAATATGCCTGAATTTAAATAGGTAAGTCATGTTAACATGTTTTATGGTGGGATGAAGATTTGTTAAGGTCAGTTTATTCTGTTTAATTTTTGAAAAAATAAAAAATAAATATTATTTTGTGCATTATCACATCAGCATTGTTACATTTTTTTCATGTGTGTTAGATGTGGCTGACTACTGGGTAATATATATGGCTGACATAAGGAAATATCTAGCTGGGCACTGGATAAATAGCTAATTTTACAGCTATATTTTTTTGCTTATTATTTTAAGTACTGTACTCGTATTTATGTGTATGAATGATAATAAAGTGTAAAAGTCTGTCAACACATTCACAGTACACAGTTGTGTATGAAGTGCAAAATGTATAGTATTCAAATTCTTCCATTTCAATATGTGCAATTACTGGCTGACTACTGGTGCTTTCACCCTATTATGTTAAATGCGCTTGAAAATTAGCTAAGCCATTTTCGACCCAATGTTTGTCACCAACTTTTAAAAGTTACTGAACCAATTTATTTCATTTTGAATAGGTAAATTGATACAGTACATGGAATTTAACACATCAGTATGTGTTATGCTACTTATTGCTTTGAAAGAAAAACAAAGTAGGTATTTTTAATCTACTGTTAAAAATAGTCAACGTCCAGTAATCTTAAAATAATACCATATGCCAGTTGATAGAATCATCCAATTGAAATAGAAAAACTAAATACTGCAAATTTTAGTTTTAAATTGAAAATTTTTCTCAACTAAATCTTAAAAAAAGAAAATGCACTTTTCGATACCTGAACACAATTTGTTGTAAATTGCCTTCATTTAAACATTAGCTTGAGTACACCAGCTCGCGACTACCCAACTTGTCATAACATTTATAACACAAACCCTAAATTAAGCTTAAACTAAATGTTTGAAGAAAATTCAGTAATAATAATTAGAATTACTGTCTCCTTTGAAAGTTGTCATTTGTAAAAGGCCACAATTACATTTGGCAAACACCGAGAGGGAGAGACACAATGCCGGGAATTGCCAATTAGAGGGCAGTGACTCAGCTGACCACCACACCCTAACACCAGCTTCGCCAGTTGCACCGTCCTACCCACTTTGGACCGGTGGGGTCGGTCTGCAGCACCCGATGACGAGGCACTTCGGGATTTTGGCGAGCGATGCCGTCCACCGGCCATAGTCGACGAGTCCACCCATAGCTGTGGGGCTCGAATATGTTGTGCCCCACTCACCTTGAACCAGTGGGACTGGCCTTCAGCACCCGATGACGAGCCACCCTGGATCGTCGGTGAGCGATGCCGACCAACGGGCAGTTTTGGCGACCCCATCCATAGCAGTGGGATACAGGCAAGCACTATTCTGCCTGGGACAACAGGGTCTTGGTACTGCTGATTGGGTAGCCTGTGGAGGCACTGGTACCTGAGGTTGGCACCATTCAATTAGCGATGATAGGATCTAGCATCAACATTATACTGTAGTGTATGAGACTAGTACACGTGCCCTCATCGTGCATGACTTATGGGATGGGCCAATCCAGAGACTGCCCTGGCTGACCCAGGATACCGCCATAGAGATTGGGGTGGGTACAATGGAAAGTGTACATTTTGGTCCACACAGACACCACCTGGCTGGCAGACCTCATAATAGTGTGTTCCCCCTCCGAACATGCTTCCTTGGTAGATTGATGTCTCGTACAGCAACCACATGTTGGCATCAACTGACCGACTGCGCCATAGTAGTATCACTGAACATTGCATTCCTATGGTAGCACATGACCTCCTCTTTCCCAAGCCAGCGAGGTAATGGATATCAGAGGGAACAGATTAAAGAGATGCTGGGGGACAGCATGATCGAGCCAAGCGAGTCACCTTACAACTGCCGCATATTTATGGCCAAACCCATTAACGAGTTCACCATCCTAGCTACCCCCACACATTAACATCATGGAGGTGCTCGCGAACATGGGCTATACACAAGTATTTACTTCATTAGACCTGATGTCCGAGTACTGGCAGGTGCCAATATGTCCAGAGGACCGCCTAAAGACTGCCTATTCCAAGCTCAATGGCGGCAGTTCCAGTTTTGTGCGATACTGTTCGGGCTGTTGGACACCCCCACGGCCTTCCAGACCATGATTGTCTGTATTGGACGACTACATCAGAACGTTTGCTGTGGCCTACCTCGACGACATGATCATCTGGTCGTGGATGTTGGAGGATCATCCACACCACCTTGCATTGTTCCTGTAATGGCTTGCCACCACACAAATGACACATTGGCATGGAGGAGCTCAAGTTCTTGAGGCACCTCGTGAGCATGGATGGGTGTCACCTCCTACCAGACCAGTTGGCCCTCATCGTGACCAAACTCCGGAACCAGAAACAATTGCAAAAGTTAATGGTCTTCGTTAGTTATGTTTGGTTATGTGTCCCTAATTTTGCGACAATCACCGCTCCAATGACATACGTCCTCTCTCTTAAAAACAAATTGACCTGATGCAGTGGAATGGGCCCGCAACCTTGTCAAAAGACAGCTCAGAGAAGACACACCCGGTTGTGCCTAGTCCCCGATACACCCATTTTTGTGCAGACGGATTTGGTAGTCAGGACAGCACGGGCGTGGTGTTTTACCAGCTAGGGGACAGTGACAAGAACTGAGTGATTGAACATACCAGCACCAAGTTCGGCCATGCAAGTAGCAACATCATGTGAACGAGCAGGAATGCATTGTGGTGGTGTGGGCGCTTCACGCTGCATACGGACAGCCAGTGCCTACAGTGGCTTGACTTCACCCAGAGGCCCAAATATAAAATATAAGTTCACACGGTGGGTACTACTGGTCCAGAACTTTCTTTGTGTTGCTGGTGGATGAACTCTTTTGCCACTTGGACCCCACCATCACATTTCAGGGCAATCAGAGGTGGGATGCATTCTTGCCCTGACCATTGTAGCTCATGGCCATTAAGATTCCCCCCCCCCCCCCCCCCAATCTTAAGAACTTACTACAAGCTGTCCACTATGTGCAATGACATGATCTGGTGAGCCAGGCAGATCTCGCAGCGTGCAGTGTGTGGCAACATCTCCCACATCAGCACAATTCAGATGGGTTACTCCATAGCATAGCATCCGGGGACATGGATGTGTGGTGCCATCTGCAAGTTCCCCAGATGCCGACCAGACCCAGTGGGCCCTACGACAGCAGTTTCACTGGCTGGGTCTTCAACCATGTGCGTAACTATCAACCAAATCATGGACCGTCGCCCCAAAGGGGTACAACAACATCCCAGGCAACCCCACGACCCATTCCACACCGTCGCCCTCAACAATATGGGGCCCCATTCCTGCACCTCATGCAGGAAGCAATTTCTCGTGGACATCACCGACACATTCACACGTTGGGCGGAAGCATTCATCATCTCAAGTGTACATGCTAGAACCACTGCCATGCTCTTAGACACCAAAGTATTCCCGCAGAACGGGTTTCCCCTGATCTTGTTGATAGAAATGGAGAACAGTTTGTGGGGCGACGTTGAAAGCTGACTGCAGGCGCTGAGAGGTGGACATCACAGGCACCAGACATAACAATTTATAAACATTATCATGGTTTCCCTACCAATACACTAAGATAGACCATAAAAGCATTCTGAATTTTTTTATTAAGTGTTGCTTAGTGGTGTGACAAATATTTTCTCCACAAAATACTGTATCATAAAACAATTGCTTAAACAAGAGACTGCTTACTTCCACAAAAAAAAATGAGCATGTACTTATATAGGCACGTTAGAAGTTTAAACTTACTTTCAATATAATATACTAAACTATTTTACAGCACAATAGATTAAGACTTAATTATACATAAACCTACAAGCAAAAGTACCTGGTATTACCTGGGTTTTACGTAGTGTAAAGTAACTTTTTAAATGTTATTCTTTTAAAAGTAATTTAAATACAAAAATGTAAGTTTTATTTCATAAATTTTAAATACTGGTGGATGGAGGATGAGAAATAATTTTTTGGGAGATGGGACATATACAGTAATTTACATCTTACTTTAAATGTTTAGTAGTACCAAAATTATTTTTTAAGGGGTGGGAATGTAGAATGGGGTGGTTTTTGCAAAACGTAGACAGTGATTTTCATATTTTTCTAAATGACATGTAGATGGTAATATTCAACCCATTTTGAATGCAGTTGTGCAAAATTTCACAAACAATGACCAAAATTCTACTTTAAGAGATGGAAAAGGAAAATTTGTGAGGGGGGAGGGGTTATTTATTATTATTATTTTATTTTTTTAGAAATATTATGTACACAGTGACATTTCTTGTTTTGAAAATAAAGTGTGCATAATTTCATCAAACTCAGAATAAAACTGTAGATTTGTATGTAAAAAACTAACATGAATGTGACAAAAAACTTTTTTTGTATGAACATACATACATATATTTACTTGTTTCTTATCAATCATTTTGATTTTGTTTATAAGATTCATTTCTATTTTAAGTAAAAAATAAATTATGTATGCCTACCTAATGTAAAATAACAATACCCACAAAATGAAACACATGTTCAATGAAGCAATGATATTAATACAATTATGTAGTTAAACAAATAACAAGTAATAATATAAATATTTTGTACTATTGTGATAAAATATAAAAAAAAATTAGTTATATATACGAAATAGTAGAAGAGTAATCTTCCATGACTGGTTTCAAACCTTAAACTTTAACCCCAAAGTCACGTACTTAACCACTGAACTAAACACACACTGAAATAATTTGCAGAAAACATTGTGTTATTTAGGATTATAATCCCAGTACTATACGAACTTTGAAAATTTATTATAAATTATTTTTGTGTACATTAAAGTTTACAAAATGTATTCCAGAATAGTTTTGCCATCACAAAGATATATTTGGCATACCGATATGCTTGATTGATAGTCCCATTATGTTCACGTAAGCAAATATATACAGTTTAATGCTGCCAAACGTAATCGGCTATCTGGACAAGTTAAGACACACGTAGGTATACCAGAAACCGGCATACGCTTTAGATTTCATTATTTTAAACTTCCTTCAATTCATCCATGATGCATACACACTTCATTGCATTTTCGCTGATTGCTAAAATTTCAACCTCAAAGCACTTCAAACGTAACGTGAAAAATGTAAGGGAATCAGTTCATTTATATAGTTAACAGCAACAGTTACAAACAATACTGAGCTTCCTTTTATTCCCAATATATTTTTTACAACATGAACAGAAATGGCTGTTTTAAATCTTGATCATATGCAGCTTGCGGTTCAGTTCCTCGAACTTAAGGATCTTGCGCATGAAGAAATCTCCGTAGCGGTGAGCCACCTTTGTGTCTGCGATGTGGATCATTTGATTGTCGATGTAGAAATCGAGCTGTCACAACATAAACAATTCTCATTCACTAAGCTTACAAAAACATTCTAACCTACGTTTTTTCTACTACACAAGTAACAAACATTCTGTAGAAAATACAAGCAGAAAACTATAGATTGTATTATCGAAAAATTTTATGAGAAATTTGGTATGATAAAGGATATATCAGAAGACTAATGAGGAAGTTGAGCAAGGCAATTGAAAATATTTTCTTGTTGGCTCCTAGGAAAGAACTCAGGAACTGTAACACTACAACAAATAGGTACGGACATAATGACGAGATTATTCGTGATTAAATTAACATTGAAAAACAATTGAAAACACAAAAAAAATATTTATATAGAATCCATGAGATATCACAAAATTGGGACTATTCATATTAAATAGCTTTCTTTCTTCTGCTTTGTAAGGTTAATCAATTGACTATCTTCAACACAAAGATTATGTTTTAGTAGTATAACGGTGACAAAATAATATTTCACTGGACAATATTTTGTACAATTTTTTAAAATTAGTTTTGCAATTAATTATAGTTAATACGCAATATTTATAAAATAACAGCAGTCATTTCTCATCTGCTTTGCAAGAAAAACGGTAGATGACCAACATTGTTCACAACAAATTTTCGGACATTACGTTTGTAATTGTTGTAATATAATCACACTAAAAAGAATTTGTTTTACCATTTACGAGAAAGAATGAAGGTTATTAAAATTAAATTTATAATATTATTATAAATAATACATGTTGGCATTCCTTACCTGTTTCCAGTTAATTTTATATTATGTAATTAACATTTTTTATCCTGCATAAAAAAGAATAGGGTAGTCTCACCACCCAACTCTTGCTCCTCCTGCGTACATTTTTTAGGCCTTAAAGTCACTCATGGACTCATGGTCACAAAAATTTACCTTTTTTTTTTTCTGTGGGGATACATTAATTATAAACATTTTATACTCTGAGAAGATAACTCATGTCTAGTATATAATAATAATAATAATAAAAATAATAACAATAATAAGAGGCCCGTTGCAGCAAATAAAACTGTAACTGTGAATGATTTTTAGACGTGACAGGAAACTGAATACTGTCTAAAAATCACTAAAAAAGCATTTCAGACTAAACCTCAAAAGTTTGAACTTTTTTGAACTTTTTAAGATACCACAATATTAAATACTTACAGTACAACCCTGTTAAGACTTTTTCAAAGGACTGGACACTAAAAACTTCTTATAAGGGAACTACATAGTTCAAATTCAGTTGCTAGTGATCCAGTGGTGTTGACTAATGTATTTGCTGAATACTTTTCAAGTGTTTATGTGTCCTCTAATGTCAATTACCAAGTTCCCACCTTAAATTCATTCCTTGATACAATATCTGATCCCTCTGTTTCTGACAGCCTTGTGCTTTGGGGCATAAGGGCTCTAAAACCCTCAATGTCTACAGGACCCGACGGGATTCCTAATTTTATTCTGAAAGGCTGTTCAAATTTATTAGTACCCCTATTAAAACATTTATTTAATACTAGTTTAAGAACCCAAGTTTTTCCAAATAAATGGAAAATTGCAAAGGTCATTCCAATTCATAAAAACGGTAGCAAATTAAATGTGGTTAACTATAGACCAATATCACTATTAAATGGTCTCTCTAAAATTTTCGAAAAAATAGTTTTTAAAATCACTAATTTCCAACTAAAAAATCGTTTATCTAGTAATCAACATGGCTTTAGATCAGGAATGACCACAGCCACCAATCTAATTACTTTCCTCAATCCTATTTTTAATGAAGTCATTAGCAGGGGTCAGGTAGATGCCTGCTATTTTGATCTTGCTAAAGCTTTTGATACTGTAAACCATTCAATACTATTAGGCAAGTTACATAACTGTGTAATATTTTTTTTTTGTGGTTGTACAGTTTGTTTGTATATATGTATATATTTGTATTAACTGACTTATTCTATATCCCGGAGTCCTTACCTCCATATGGGATCTACAGAACAAAAATTGAATAAATAAATAAATAAAAAAAAAATAAATAAATAATTTCGGTCTTAGTGACAATTATGTTAATTGGTTTTCTAGCTACCTTAAAAATCAAACTTTTTTTGTATCTATCAACAACTCCAATTCTTCAAATTTTATAGCTAGTTCTGGAGTTCCTCAAGGTGGTACCTTGTCTCCTTTACTTTTTAACATATTTATTGATGACATTACTCAAATTCTGAATCATTCTTCTGGCACTCTATTCGCAGATGATCTAAAAATAAGTAGAAAAATTTTCTCTTTTAAGGACTGTTTATTATTACAAACTGACATTAATGAAATTAATAACTGGTGTAAAGCCAATCTTGTGACCCTCAACAAAGGCAAAACAAAAATAATATCCTTTACCAGAAAATACCTTCCTATCAAATACGATTATAAATTGGGCAACACCTTAATTCAGAAATCCTCTTCTCTCAAAGATTTAGGTATCATTCTAGATTCTAAATTGTTCTTTCACCAACATGTTCAACATTTAATTTCTAGTTCCCGAAGAACATTAGCTTTAATTAAATATGTCACATGTTATGCTACCAAAACTGATTCTATCCTCTCACTTTATTTAGCTTTAACTAGGTCAAAACTAGAATACTGCTCAGTAATTTGGAACAACATCAATATGTGCGATAATATGAAAATTGAAAATATACAGAATAAATTAATAAATATTATTATTCAAAAACAACTTCCTCTACCCAATCTGATATCTCTCTCAAGTCGAAGAGAATTACTTGACTTTATTTTTATTAAAAAATGTTATACTAACAAATTAAACTGTAAATATATACTTGACAACACCGGTTTAAGAGTACCTCCTTTTAACAGTCGTTTAACTTCCACTTTATGTACAGTTAACAGAAATAATGATATTATCTTTAGGCTAATAACCAATTTTAATAAATTTGATAAAGACTTTAATTATTTTCCTTAGTTCCTAATGATCATATGTGTTTTAGTTCTGTATTGTCTCAATGGTAACGTTTGATTTTTGTTTTATTGTCTTTTGTTATGTGTGTTTTGTTTTTATATGTATTATATTGTATTGTTTTGTGTTTTTCATTTATGTTTATTATTGTGAGTGTATATGTATCTAATTGTGTGCCAACCATTAAAGGCTTTGTCCTGTTGGTTGGCATGTTACAATTACAAATAAATAAATAAATAAAATAAATAAATATAAATTTTACTTAAAAGACTTACTGTATTAACTCAATAATTACACGTACCTATTATTATCATCAATGTGCTGGAAAAACTATACAAGTATATCAGTAAAGTGAATTATTTAAACTGAATTTAATTCAATAATTACAGTATTTTTTTTTTTATCAAAACTACACTAGAAATAAAGAAAAAAAACCTAGCAATTACTGTTTTTAAAAATACTGGGTCAGAGTTGTTTGTTTTAACACATTTTCAGACTGACGCACCATAAAATTGTCCAGTTCCCACAAGCTCTTCCTAACACTAACCAGAACATTTTGTGTATATAACAAACCTTAATTTTTTTACACTTTGACGAAACACTAGTAGCCAAAAGTTGGTCCAGCTTCATAATAATTCCCTTCAAAGATAACAGCGTACGGCATGTGGCACATGTTTAGAGGGTCGTGTATGTTTATCATTCGCCAAATGTTATGCCTCAAATGGAAAAAAATGGTGTGCAGCTGGAACAGCCAGCCCCTCTCAGTCCATACAAATGCAAACAGATGATTGGTCGAAAAATGCACTTGTAACAGCGTGTGGCATGCGGCAAAGTATTAATGGTCATGTGCAGTACAAATTATTTTATCGGTTAAAAATACGTAAACTTTTAAAGTTTAAAAATAAATACCCCCCCCCCCCCCCCCCAAAGCTTAACATTACATACAGGAAGCATTTATTAACGCAAACGTTATGAATGGGAAAAACTAACATAGGGATGTATAAAAGTGATCAAGGGAATAGTTTTGTAAACTTAATATGCGGGAAAACTTATCATGCAGGAACGTCTTAACCAAATTTTATTGAGTTTCACAATAACAGTTTAGAATCCTGGCAATTAAATTCGAAATCCTTAATTTTCATGTTGTGTAAATACCAGAGCTGGGTACGGATCAGGGTAATGTGCACAACATAGTTAAGCAGCGAGAGCACTGACCTCAGAGCCGGACTGAAACTTGCCGTCGAGGCCGGAGGTGCCCTTGGTCCACACGACGTTCTTCATCTTGTGCTTGAAGCAGAGCAGGTGGATGGTGAGTGCCTTCACCTCCTTGTCCAGGTCCCAGGGGTCAGTGGACTCCGCCTGGCGCTGGGCCTGGCTCATGAAGGTGGCCAGTTTCGACAGGGGCAGCGTCGTGTACAGCTTCAGGTAGCTGCAACACCCTCGTCCCTCTCATCAAATTGCCTAGTAACCTGTATAATTAACACAAAATTGTAAACATAATTTTGTTTATATGTTATGTTTTTATTATCGTACTGGGAAAATATTTTAAACACAATAAAATTGCCAAGGAAATATCCAGTTTACAGCTGTCAAGTTTTGTACAAGAATAAAATGTGAATAGAAATTATTTTGTGATTTTTTTTTTTTTTTTTTTCAATTTTGCAGTTACCCAATTCAAGAGAATAATTTTTTGATGATGCTTTTAGATCTGCTTGTTGAACAGACCCCCAATAGTGGTTGTTGCTTAAATTATTATTTTTTTTGTAAATATTTCTAAAACTAATTGAAAATATTTTTTTGATGATTTTAGCGGGGTGTTCGGATTGTGTAATCGGCCTCTACAGTAGAGGAGAACACACAATACATTAAATTTGTCTTTAATTTAAACTATTTGTTAAAAAAGGAATACATACAAGAATATGAGGTATACATGGGAGTTTTAAAGTTTCCCTCAATTTACACTTTCTCCTTTGTTCTCCCTGAAAAATTTAAATACAGGATTTTACTGTAGTGTTTACACAATTTTTCTAAATTTTTGCAAAAAAATCTCTGAAACAAACAAAGTGGGAGGTAAAAAACTGTGGACGAATAACAAATTTACCCACGTGAGTTGCAGATTTTTTATTTAATAAAATGTACTGTGACCCATATGTGATAATTTCCATTTTGTGTATAATAAATAAATAAATAAAAAAACTGGAACTGTTGTGGTCGACTCTATATGTACTTAAATGAGCCTGTGTTGGTTTTTAATAAATAAATCATAAGTAAATATATAATGTTTAATGTTAAGCTACATCTGCTGCCTGTCGTGCTGCTACCCAGCCGGAGTCAAGTGACGTGGCTGTCTGCCGCTGGGCTGGACGCTCAGCAAGAGGGGGAATTTAAAAATTAACCAGCCAGAAAGAGAGTGACAGAGAGATAGAGAGGACAGGAGTGCATGGGTGTGTGTGTGTTTGAGTGCGTGTGGCCAGGAAGCAGTGTTTAAGGTTTCCCTCCCTTTCTCGTCATTAACTGGCACTTTACACAATTACGTCTATCTCGGCATGTTTTTGTGACCCAACTGTGTGTTTCTGTTAAGATTTCCTATGCTTTCTACGGCAAAATTTCATTCACTGCTGTAAATGGCGTGCTTATATTTATTTAAGAAACTGACAAAAAAAATTTACAAAGAAAATGCCAGTGGTCTTTTCTCTCTTGGGAAAGACGGGAAGGGAAACATGGGTATATAAAATAGAATTCTTTACCTCTGTATTTTTTTTAGAAGTGAAAGTTTGGCTAGGTTAGGTTAGCTACATACAAACACATTTTCCCCCCCACCAAAATTTAAATAGTCTAACAAACTATTTGTGTAATTATTGTATCTGTCTTAACCTAACCACCTTTTTTCTTCAGGATTCTTTATTATTAGGGGTAGTCAAATTTCGTTAATGACGAAATCGCGAAATTTTAAAAAAATCACTTGCAGATGATGTGTAATACAAATAACCTTACTTGGTAGTGATAAGACGTTAATATACTGCATTTCGTTTTAACGAAATTTGCTGTGATGCGCGAAATCCGTAGTTTTTCACGAAATATGACGAAATCGCGATATTCGCGCGAAATTAACCATTTTTATCGCGAAAAATCACGTTGAATCATTCTGGAACCTGCACAAAACATTTATTATTCCAAGAGGTTATATGTGAGACGCCATATTTGCTTTTTTTTTTCTCTAGCACCCATAGAGCAGTGTGTGGCAATAAACATTATCACTTTAGCTACTGGTGGACAAATCACAGATGGCGTTGGTAGTTACGAGTGTCGAAATGTTCTATGATTTTGATTTCACGAGTGCGTGTCTGTCGAGTTTAAGTTCTTTATTTCCGAGTGGATGCAATGTCTCTTTTCCGCATCTATGATCGTTTTCCGTTATGGTCATATTACCGTGGTTACTGGATAAACGTATAAAATTCCGAAAGTTGTGTTTTCGAAAGAGCTAAATAATATGACGACGAAGGATTTTACGTGTTCAGTAAAGAAAAAGGCATCATGATGTGCAAGTTCTGTAATGAGCAAGTCGACTGGAAAATAAAATACACGTGTGAAAAACACTGTAAATTTCGAGGATCGCACAAGGTGAACTAAGCGTCAAGTTACTCTAGAACCATATATTTCACGAATGAAAATTATTACATCGAGACGTACGCTTCTCAGTCTCCGTCGTCGCACACGTTCCTACGAGACGTAGAAGGCCATAAAACGGCAAAAATTACATTATTTTGCCGACCGCAAATGCGTCTGGTGACGCAATCGTCGATAGCCTTAACTCAATCTTTGTTCCTTTCTCTGAATCGGCCAAACGCAGTCCAGAAAAATAGCGTCACTTCCATATTAGCCAATCTAATCTTAACTTTCAAAATGCTAATTGTTGTATCTGGGCGTCCTAGCCGAGGCGACTATTTATTTTCGTAGTTGTCACGGCAATGCACGAAAATAAATGCCGGCCAAGAGTGCCAACTTATACATGAACAAATACCGCACATGCAGTTGAGACGGTGAAAAACGTAAACAAATAAAAAAACAATACTCTGTACTGTTGAATAAGTAGTGTTTTGGTGGGGACTAGTTTGCAGGAAATATATAATAGCTGATTTTCAGAGATAGTCAAAATGGACTTGAGCCACTAACGTTTCTGATCAGTTTCCGATTTTTTTGTATGTAATCTTGAGAATTTTAATTACAAATGCAGCGTGCTAAATTTTAGATGTGCATGTAGTACCTCAAAACATTGTTTTTGATAAATTTTGACCAAATAAAACAATTATTACATCAAACATATACATGTGTATAAAATTATAATGACGAAATAGTTATTTTTTCTAACTAAACAATTTTTTTTCACCGAAATTTTGCACCGAAATAACTCTTTTTATTCACCGAAATGGGGCTTTTTTATTTACCATTTTTCATTGGCCCTATTTATTATTGGTTATATTTCCACAAGCCAATACACTACATATTTACATTCGCATTTTGTTACGTATTTGTTGGGTTATATGAAATTTTTTTTTAGTGGGATTCCATTTCTCATTCTTAAATTCAAATTCTATATTCGTACTTGAGAATAATTAGTAGGGATGGTGATTTTTCAATTTCGCGAAATAGATGCGAAAATATGCTAAATTATATTTTTTTCCGCTATAAAATGTGAGATCTAGACTATTCCGAGATAAATGCGAAATCAAGGTAACAAACGTAGATTCGTCTTCACTCTACACAATTTATTTACCGATTGTATTTTGTTTCAGTTCAGTATCAAAAGAAACCATCATTTTATGGCGTATTCAGCACAAGTATCTGTGTTACGTCATTTAAAACACTATTGTTCGTAAATATTGAATGAAGAATGGTTATCCGTGCCTCGCGATTGTAAACAAAGCAAAGAACAACTAGCTGGAAGAGTGTCCGTCATCTTGCAGAGTACAAGTTTTTAGGCCACCATATTGCGACATCTCTGCTTCGCCGCGCCCATTTTCTGGCTGTGTTTCACGTGAAAGCCGCGTTCTTGTGTAGTCTGTGGAAGGTGGTGTCTTTACAAATGCGTGCATACTCGTGAATGTGTTGTATACTGTTATTTCTAGTGGTAAAAATGGGACGAAACGTAATTTCCATTCGCGATCGCATAAATGAATACAAAAGTGAACAGTTCTACGAAAGTGATACTAATATTTTAATGTGCAATGTATGTAATCGCCGTCTGGAGTGGAAAAAAAAAAGATGTACTTGAAAAGCACATTAAATCTGAGGGAAAGCAGGCTGGGAAAAAAAAAAAAGATTCATTGAGAAATCGGATGAAGAAAAAAAGTTGGTAAAACGGCAAGCAACGGTTTCTGGCATAATCAAACACCAA
Source organism: Bacillus rossius redtenbacheri (assembly GCF_032445375.1). NCBI lineage: Eukaryota > Metazoa > Arthropoda > Insecta > Phasmatodea > Bacillidae > Bacillus > Bacillus rossius. Next base: position 23,414,779 of record NC_086335.1, on the reverse strand, counting down.
AAAAAGGCAAAAATTAAAAAAAAACTAAAAAAAAGCTAAAAAAAAAAAAATTATTGAAAAAACGAGTTTCAATAACATTATTTGTGCACACTACATCAACTATGGTCATGAACACGGCTAAAAAATATTTATTGTAATATTAAGTATTCAATTTATTGCACTCATAAGTGCTAAAAAGTTGTTTGGAAACCTGCCAAGATAGGCTATCTTTGTAGTTGTGCTAGATCTTTATTTCTGTGGTTGTTAATAATTAATATGTGTATAATTTAATGATTTTTAAAAATATACTTTACTTCAGAAATTTAAAATGAGAGAATTGGCTAAATCTTGTTTTTAAAAATGCTACAAAATGCTAAATTTCAAATTCAAAATGCTAAATACCGTATTGGTCCGAATATAAGGCGACCATTTTTACATAAACGAAAGATGCAAAAATTGGAAGTCGCCTTATTTTCGCACCCAAGACGTCAGAACCGCAAACATTAGTTCCAAGCTGAAAGCTACAGTAGAAACATTGTTTAACAAAACGTTCACAATTTTTTATATTAACTAAAACTTTGTTACCTCACACGGGGAAAAACGATAAATCCACCTAATATTGCAGTAATTCACAATTGTTTGAAGTTGAAAATTAAAATATTTGTTCTTGAGTAAAAACGTGAATGTTGAAGCATCTCAAAATGGCAACCTTTTATTTCACAATTCATATTTGTACTTTGTGTACAATCGCGTGTTAACATTTACGGTAATTTATCTTCAGATTTTTAACGGAAATATTTGTACTAAAATATCACAGTTATTTTCAGAACGATTGTTTACGTTTACAAACATTTCGGATGTAATGTTTAGAAATTCACGGCTGCCAACTGTCTTTCCACAATATTTCTTTGTTGTAAAACGAACATTGCCGAACACGCACGAAGACGCCATATTAACAGGAATTTGGTACGTTGCTTCAAAAGCTATTTTAATAATCCACTCTTTATTTATGTAAAAACCTTTCATAATTATAATAGATTATTCTTTCAAATTCATAGAACAGACTCTCTCTGTCAGAGAGTAATATGGACAAATATACGCGGTCACGAACCGAGTTATTCATGGCCGTATGCTTCATCATGTCAGCTAGCCACTTGTTTTGTTCCGGCAAGATGCATTCTTTGTTTGCTTTTTTTACGTTTAACACACTACTAAATAGTAATACGCCTTGTTCTGTGGTAATACGTAGCTTAAGTCAAACGGAAAGTTAAATGCTGTATTTTAAGAGTGATTAATAGCCATTGTAAAAATTTTAAATTCGTAGATACAGTAAACTGTGAAAAATGAACAATCACACAATCACACATCGGTGGAACGGCGGGGAACGAGCTCTAGACAAATAAACAGCTCTGAAGATGACAATTATGCAGCTTCATTAGAGTAAACATACGAAAAAATTTCTAATGTAATACTTAAAAATGTAAATATTTTCTAATTGTTTTCTTTTGACTTTTAGGGTAGGCCATTCAAACTTATTTTAAATAAGTAATGTGACAAATATAAATTAATTGTTATACATAAATGCAAAAACGATTTATCAACACAAAATGTATGTCTAATGAATTTTCACATTAATTTCTACCAAAAATTATTTTTACATTTGTTTGGCCTCCTGAAACTGCAGGTCGCCTTATATTCGGGGTCGCCTTATATTCGGGCCAATACGGTATTATTTTAAATGCTATAAATCACCATCTCTAATAATTAGCTATTTGTATTCAATTCAAATTAAAAAACATATTCGTACAGGCCTACATCAAACTCATCACCCTACCAACGTAATCCTGATGTGTTACCGATCATGACATGTGGAGGAAAAAAGGGCCACTTGTGTCAAAAAAGTATAGGATATATAGCAAAATAAATAATATAAAATCCATCGATGATGAAATAAGGGAATGATACCAAATACCTGCTTTGACTCATTCTCACATTCAGTTTATATGCACCAAGGTGTTTGGCCTGCTTAATTCTTGAATATCTGTCATCTTAAAACTTTCTGTATATAATTGTGCCACAAGAAACTGTCTTTGCCATTGCCTCTTTGGAAAATGAAGTAATAGTTTTTGAAAACCACAACTACTCAGTCATGCTGACCTTCGAATGGTAGGCAGCATCTTTTGCTGGCGAACTTCGTCCATGAAAACCTTGGTTTGGTGCCGAGTGGCCTCCTTGGCGTAGTCTTCGGCAGGGGCATCCGCCGCAGGGGGAGCTGGGGACAGGAACTTGGGGCACGCAAACAAGAAGCATGCCTCAAACTCCTGAAACATCCATCACACCAACTGTAGTAAAACTCTTCAACTCAACATATCAATGTTTCATCAGCACAGGAAGTTAGGAGCATGCAAAATTTGCTTTCATAATAACACATAAAAATTTGTTTTTGTTACATTAAATTGTTAAAATATCTTTGTTGTATGATATCTTTGGTTGGCTTTAGGGTTCACTTTATATAGGTCAGGGTTGCCGTTTTTACGGATTTTATCCGTTTTCAAGGATATTTTGGAGTTACACCGGATTAACGGATAAGCACTTCGAATCACGGATATTTTAATTGACGAATGCACAAACATAAATATTTACTTACTGCTCCCGCTCCACTTCATAGATAACATGTCATCAAGAGACACTTCACTTTGCTATATCGTTTCAGTTTTTTTTAAGATGATAACAATTCACGCTTTACCTTTTATGTCTGGAAGCATTTTTTATTTCACGGATGAAAGTATACAGTGCATCTTAATATCTATGACAGTTGTTTTAGACACAGTGTTCTGTTTCTCTCTTCTGCGCGATGGTGCGTTTGTGCATGTAACGAAACATGCCCAGTAATATTTGTGCGAAGTGATATCTGACAGTGTTTTAACAGTCTGTGTTGTTATACCGTGCAATCACGATTTCTATGATGGATTGACAGAGTGTTTACAGTTTGTTGTTAATTTTAAAGTAATTGTTATGCACAAAAAATTCGGCTTGCATCTTTGTGGAGATTGCAATTGAAAGAAATGGAAAGAAAACACAAGGCACCTCCAGATCGAACGCTGTATAGACAACGATATAAACGTGAGTGGGAAGTAGAATTAAAGTGGCTGAAACCCGGTAAAATGGACTTTACTGCAGTGTGTTCATTGTGTCGGTCGGACTTTAACATTCAAAAGGGTGTTCTGAAAGATCTTAGACGTCACGAAAGCACACAGATATACCAGAGAAATCAGAGGGTTGCTGAACAAAGTACCTACTTCTCTCACATCTTTCATCAGCAAACCAGACAACAAAATTGTAGATGCAGAGCTCATGTGGGCGAATTTTATTTGTGAAAACAATTTGCCAATGAAACTTAGTGAGAGTTTCACAAAACTCGTCCCGCAGATGTTTCCTGACAGCGAAATTGCTAAGAGTTTTCACTGCTCGCGTACAAAAATGAAGGAAACATAATTAGTGTTATGAAAATATCAGTTTTTACACTACTGATTGATGAGTCAACGGATGACTTGATGTAAGCTTTTGGACATATGCCATTGCTAAGCACATGTATGACTGTAGAAGAAAACTACAAAATACCCAAAAGACAAAAACACAAATTAAGCAAAAAATTGCTGTTGTCAACAGGATATAAACACCACATAATATTCCATAACCGGAATATGGTCAACAAACAAAGATCAAGTCATGCATCCCATTGCACAAATCTTTCAAAGATAATAATGGATGTTACTGTAACGAGGCAAGTTGATGTTATGGCCAGGGTGTTTGTTGAAACTCACCTGTATAAAGTGATTGAATTAAGTGGTCAGGCTAGTGGAGAAAACATATTTAAAGTAGGCCTATGCAACTGGAATGAAGGAAAAGCTGATTTTTGAAGAAATAGGTACGCTTATAATACTTTGTTTTCTCCTGTGTCTTAGCTGTAAAAAAATGTTGCCGCGAATGAAAAACCTGTTAACAGAAATTTTCTTCTTACAGGATTTTACAGGATTTTTTATGGTCTAATACAGGATTTTATAACCATTCTTGGTGGCATCCCTGATATAGGTAATTTGACGGAAGTTCAAGAAATAGTAGGTGCAATTAAACCCTGAGAAAATTATGTGCATAATAAGATTAAGAAGAAAAACAAACCTTTTAATGCATGCAATTATATCATAAAATTTTCCTGTTAATAAACCTAAATTTCTAAGTATGTACCCTGAGAAACTTCTTAACAGAGATTTACTGTATCATTTTTTTTAATTTGCCTTTTCGCATTAAAAGTATTACTTTTTAAAGTTCCAAATGACATGACACGACATTCAGCATGCTGTGAAGTGGTGTGCCTCATGACAGGCACCAACAGGCACCCGGCTCACAAACCCCAGCCAACGACAGCCCGTTATTACATGTGGCTGGTCATCACAGCCTGCAGTACCACGCTCCCGCAGTGCCGTCATGACCAGCACAGGTTCGGACATTTCTGTATTCGAAGTAGATGTAGATAACATATAATTATTCTAATAATTAAAGCTGCTTGTATTACACTAATTTATGAATGAAATAAAAGAACATACAACATGCCCTTACAATAGTTAAAATAATTGAAGTCCATAATTTGGGTACCGTGGAACAGAACCATATGCAGAAATTAATTTCAGAGAAGGGTGGCAGGGGGGGGGGGGGGTGTGGGAGAGAAGATAGAACCACTTTTGCTGTTGATTGCTTTCAAATTATTTTCATTTGTTGGCAGGAATAATGTATTTTTTTAGGGTTTAGAGAAGAGGAGTGATTAATTCCCCCCCTCTAACCCCTTGTGTTTGCCCCACCAAGGGATTTGAAATACAGAAATTTAATTTACTGAGAAAAAATATACATATTTTTTTTATATGTATATATATTAGAGATGGGCGGTTAAATCCTCGAATCCCACAGAATCTCCAGTATTTTAAAGATTCGGGATTCAAGGCAAAATATTCTAACAAAAATATATTTATATATATTTTTATAAGTAAATTAAATACATATCATTTACTCATATGGAAAACTTTGTTCACGAAATGAATATAAATGTATAAGTTGCCATAATTAGGGACACAAAAATATGGTGAAGCGCGAAATTTGCAGAAAACAACAAAATTCTGCTGTTTTTGAAGTTTTTGTCTAAATGTGTTGTTTGGCAGGGAACACAGCTAGCCGTTTATGCGAGTTGATCGACGCCATTTCCGAAAAACATCTCGCTGCCAGCCAGCTCCGAACCTGGCATTGCGGTCCGGACTTTCGCGTTCGTAACAATATACAGTACACTCCCTATTTAACGCGGTTGTCGGGGGACATAACTTTTACCCGTGTTGTTGCATAACCGCGATGTTTCGATGTGACCAAGGTCAAAAGGCATAAAACACCGCCTGTGTTCTAATAGGTCGGCAAGCACGCACAGTATAGACGGCCCGCCTTTGTGCGGACTTTGCATCCGCAGTTTTCACTAAACGCGGGTGAAAAAATAAAAATAATAAATTTTAAATATAAATATGAAATGTTGAATTTTATTTTTTATTTTTCCGCATGCCGCGCACAGTTTGTCGCACGGCCTACGAGCGCGCCACACGCCGCCATACACACGTGCGGCACACAAGCTGCTGCCAGTCTCGTGGTGTCAGCCACAGTATCTGCTTCGTCTGAGTGTCCGTAACAAAGTAAGTGCAGTGTGTGCGGTTACACACGATTCTGTGGTCAAAGTCTTCTAAATAGAAAGGCCATAGTAATACTTCAAACCGAATATGAATCGCAAAGTACCGAGTTTGATTGACAAAATAAAAATTCTAGATTTACGTACTTACAGATAGCGTGTCTTTTGCAGAAGTATGCAGCAGATACGTGAAAAACGATTCTAGCATTCGTACAATATAAAATAAAGAATCGTCTATCGTGTAAAGTGGTTAAACTTTGTTATCCATGCTTACATTAAATTATAAATGGTCACATGTGGGATACAAAAATTGCGCCAAAATAATTTTAGCGCAATCAGTGGCGCCGTATTAAAAAGTCTGTTAAACATTGTCTTTACTTATTCCATCAAACGCTGTGTCGAGTTGCTGAGTGTGTGTGGCTCGGATCGGCAAGTGTTATATTCCCCAGCCTCTGGTTAAAGGTCGGGAGGCCGCTACACATAAACATATCCGGGGCTTGTTTACTACCTCACGGTAAAAGTGGTACAGTATGGTTCACGTTAGTATTGGACCACTGGGAATTCCTCGGCAAAGATTAAAAATACGCTAGCTGATTTACTTTACTATTTAATGTTAAAACATTATACCAAAGTAAAAAGATGAACGTGTATAATACAACGAATAATATTACGTTTGTAGGTTCAAGTTATAACAAAACATTTATATGTCAACACACGTGAACACGAGAAGTGTGCCGACGGAAATGAGTGAACTACTCAAGGTCACCAGACTTCCCCCCTTTCGGCTTAATCGCCCCTCTCATCACTGGCGCTTATATTCCACTCCTCCCGTCTACCCGGGTGTCTTGGTCGCATATTCTCTGCTCGCCTCTCCCCTCCCAGCGCTTGCCGTCAACCAAACCTATCCAAAATCAATCCCCAGCCGAGTCACGCTGGATAATGTCGCTGGACGGTGGGCTTTATCGGGTCCCCTGTCCGATGCTTTATTTGTGGGTTAAAAAAAATGTTAAGAACTAGTGTTTCAGAAAATAACACTGGGCTGGATTGGACCATAATTTGAAAACACTACAAGATAGAGGAATAATGTACGGAGATATCTTGTTTAGAATTTCACTGCGGACATTTTCTACGCCTAGGCTTTTTTCTGCCCGATGCTTAGTTTGTGAGTTAGAACGCAAAATTATCCTAATCGGCTGTCAACCATTTATTCCATTATTATTACTGTAGAACCTCGTTAATCCGTGACGCGCTAATTCGGGAATCGGATAATCCGGGACGATTAAAAAGTGCAGAAAAAAAAAGAGAAGTAAAAATTGTCAGCGCTTGAAATTAACGTCACGCGGGCCGGCGGCCGGCAACCACTGCAAGCCATCGTGTGGGCCGCCAAACTCTGCAACGCTGTTTGTACCGACCCTTTGTGTCGTCCCCCTTTCAGCTGTCACATTTGTCACTCTTTAAACTTAGGGGGATGTCCTGACTTCTGCTTCCCGTCTCCCTTTGTTTCCACCCGCCAACGCACGGCAGGCGCCTGGGAGTGACGTGTCTGGCTGGCATTCGGCTGGTCGAAGGGGCGGAGGGGGGTGGGGAGCTACCCAAAATTTATGTGTGCAAGTTCAGCACGATCTTATCTTTCTCTCTTCGGCTGTTGTAAATGACCGTGAACTAATGGCTAGGCAGTGCCGTATTTTTTTAAGCCGAGACTAATTCGAAGACGGCCCCTACCGTGAACGGATTATCCGGGTTTATTACTTTTTTTTTTTACAGGATTTTAATTATCCGGGTATCGGCGGGTCCCAATTAACACGAATAATGGAGAGTTTACTATTTTTTATCCATCTGCTGCCAAGGCGCAGTAAGTCTCGGTAGATGTTACGTCACATGACCTTGGCCTTAACCCAGCTGCACGCCGGTGTCTGAGAAGCTTGACAAGACCTTCCGGGCTTTTAATCCCTAGTCCGTGAAATTCTGTAATCCGTGATTATCTCGGTCCCGACCATCACGAATTAACGAGGTTCTACTGTTATTATTATTATTATTATTCATTTATGATTGGGGGACATGGTTTGACCCGCGATATACCCGATTCCGCGATCTATCGGGGCGCGGTATACCGGGAGTTTACTGTATAACTAAAATTTACAAACTCTGTAAAACTTGCGTTGAAACCGACTGAGTTTCAGTTTGAACAGATAGAGATAGCAGAGAAAGGCACTGACCGCCAGGTCGCCGTACTGCATCTTGTACATCTTCTCGTGGTAGTTCTTCTCTCGCAGCACCTGCTGGATGGACTCGTCTATGCACTGAGGGTGCAGCACCAGGCAGATGGCAAGCAGGTTGTACATCTGCTCCGTCTGCTTGTTGATCTGCACAACCACCACCACCACCACCACATTACCACAGAAACTACCCGTGGAACGTACATACAACTGCACTTAAAACTTTGTAACTAGAGACATACATTTGCATTTTCATTGCGTGGCACAACGTGGTTTTTTTTTTCCTTCTTCCAGTTATTTGCATCTTTTAATGGAGGTTTATGTAATACTAGTCACAGTACTGAAAATATTTAGATTAAGTAACATGTACAGTAAACTCCCGGTATACCGCACCCCGATAGATCGCGGAATCGGGTATATCGCGGGTCAAACCATGTCCCCCAATCATAAATGAATAATAATAATAATAATAATAACAGTAGAACCTCGTTAATTCGTGATGGTCGGGACCGAGATAATCACGGATTACTGAATTTCACGGACTAGCGATTAAAAGCCCGGAAGGTCTTGTCAAGCTTCTCAGACACCGACGTGCAGCTGGGTTAAGGCCAAGGTCATGTGACGTAACATATACCGAGGCTTACTGCGCCTTGGCAGCAGATGAATAAAAAATAGTAAACTCTCCATTATTCGTGTTAATTGGGACCCGCCGATGCCCGGATAATTAAAATCCTGTAAAAAAAAAAGTAATAAACCCGGATAATCCGTTCACGGCAAGGGCCGTCTTCGAATTAGTCTCGGCTTAAAAAAATACGGCACTGCCTAGCCATTAGTTCACAGTCATTTACAACAGCCGAAGAGAGAAAGATAAGATCGTGCTGAACTTGCACACATAAATTTTGGGTAGCCCCCCCCCCTCCCCCTACTCAACCCACTTCGTCCAGCCGAATGCCAGCCAGACACGTCACTTGCCAGGCGCCTGCCGTGCGTTGGCGGGTGGAAACAAACAAAGGGAGACGGGAAGCAGAAGTCAGGACATCCCCCTCAAGTTTAAAGAGTGACAAATGTGACAGCTGAAAGGGGGACGACACAAAGGGTCGGTACAAACAGCGTTGCAGAGTTTGGCGGCCCATGCGAAGGCTTGCAGTGTTTGCCGGCCGCCGGCCCGCGTGACGTTAATTTTAAGCGCTGACAATTTTTACTTCTCTTTTTTTTTTCTGCACTTTTAAATCGTCCCGGATTATCTGATTCCCGAATTAGCGCGTCACGGATTAACGAGTTTCTACTGTAATAATAATGGAATAAATGGTTGACAGCCCATTAGGATAATTTTGCGTTGTAACTCACAAACTAAGCATCGGGCAGAAAAAAGCCTAGGCGTAGAAAATGTCCGCAGTGAAATTCTAAACAAGATATCTCCGTACATTATTCCTCTATCTTGTAGTGTTTTCAAATTATGGTCCAATCCAGACCAGTGTTATTTTCTGAAACACTAGTTCTTAACATTTTTTTTAACCCACAAATAAAGCATCGGACAGGGGACCCGATAAAGCCCACCGTCCAGTGACATCATCCAGCGTGACTCGGCTGGGGATTGATGTTGGATAGGCTTGGTTGACGGCAAGCGCTGGGAGGGGAGAGGCGAGCCGAGAATATGCGACTAAGACACCCGGGTAGACGGAGGAGTGGAATATAAGCGCCAGTGATGAGAGGGGCGATTAAGCCGAAAGGGGGGATGTCTGGTGACCTTGAGTAGTTCACTCATTTCCGTCGGCACACTTCTCGTGTTCACGTGTGTTGACAAGCGGAGACATATAAATGTTTTGTTATAACTTGAACCTACAGACGTAATATTATTCGTTGTATTATACACGTTCATCTTTTTACTTTGGTATAATGTTTTAACATTAAATAGTAAAGTAAATCAGCTAGCGTATTTTTAATCTTTGCCGAGGAATTCCCAGTGGTCCAATACTTACGTGAACCATACTGTACCACTTTTGCCGTGAGGTAGTAAACAAGCCCCGGAAATGTTTATGTGTAGCGGCCTCCCGACCTTTAACCAGAGGCTGGGGAATATAACACTTGCCGATCCGAGCCACACACTCAGCAACTCGACACAGCGTTTGATGGAATAAGTAAAGACAACGTTTAACAGACTTTTTAATACGGCGCCACTGATTGAGCTAAAATTATTTTGGCGCAATTTTTGTATCCCACATGTGACCATTTATAATTTACTGTAAGCATGGATAACAAAGTTTAACCACTTTACACGATAGACGATTCTTTATTTTATATTGTACGAATGCTAGAATCGTTTTTCACGTATCTGCTGCATACTTCTGCAAAAGACACGCTATCTGTAAGTACGTAAATCTAGAATTTTTATTTTGTCAATCAAACTCGGTACTTTGCGATTCATATTCGGTTTGAAGTATTACTATGGCCTTTCTATTTAGAAGACTTTGACCACAGAATCGTGTGTAACCGCACACACTGCACTTACTTTGTTACGGACACTCAGACGAAGCAGATACTGTGGCTGACACCACGAGACTGGCAGCAGCTTGTGTGCCGCACGTGTGTATGGCGGTGTGTGGCGCGCTCGTAGGCCGTGCGACAAACTGTGCGCGGCATGCGGAAAAAAAAAAATTCAACATTTAATATTTATCTTTAAAATTTATTATTTTTATTTTTTCACCCGCGTTTAGTGAAAACTGCGGATGCAAAGTCCGCACAAAGGCGGGCCGTCTATACTGTGCGTGCTTGCCGACCTATTAGAACACAGGCGGTGTTTTATGCCTTTTGACCTTGGTCACATCGAAACATCGCGGTTATGCAACAACGCGGGTAAAAGTTATGTCCCCCGACAACCGCGTTAAATAGGGAGTGTACTGTACTTAGTTTCAAAAAGCCTGCTGTCATTATTATGTTATTATGTTTTGGTAGAATTATCTGGAATTCCTTGTGCTGTGCCACTTTTAGATAAAGCACATTAATTTTTTTTTTTTATAATTTTTCATGGAGTTTAGTTGATATGTAGTTTTTAATTTTGAGTTTTACTGTTTTGTCCCTTCAAGCCTTTTGGTCTGAAAGTTTTTATGAGCAAGCAGTTCACCCTTGCTAGGTAGGCTCTATATTACACCTTAACTGTCAAAAAGAAAATATTATGCTAGCTGAGGGCTGGCTAGTCAAACTTCATGACATAAGTACAACCAAAATTTTTGAAATTTACACAAGAAAATTTTTTGGTTGTCCATGAATCGGGACAAGATTATATGGTAAATTGCAATAAAACTGAAATAACAAAGAAAAGAATGTCAGAACACCGCATAACATAAAACGCAAGTTAATACACCATGTAGCAGCAAAATGCAAGTTAAATCATGGAATTAAGCAGCATTTAACCAAAACTTAATTCAAATAATAATAATAATAAAATAATGTTTTAATGTTAAAAATTCAAGAAAAGTCATCATTGCTGGTAATGTACAAGGCCACTAAACAAAAGACAGAACAAAAGACAAAACGTAAATAAACGTGTAGGAAAAATGTATTTTTTATTGTTCGAGGCAATGAGATTTATTAAACCAAACGAAATATCTGTAATCATGATATGACGGAGTTAGATGAATTTTGTAATATATACAAATATTACTGTATTTCGTCCTAAAATGTGTAACAAAATATTACACCGTAAAAACCTACTTAATTACGCCGGGATAATCGGCAAAGTAATCGTTAAGATAATCGCCGATTACGATTAATCGGAAAGTACCCATAATCGCCGATTACGATTCATCGGTATCCGCATCGGTGCACCACTAGTTGTTTAGCAAATAACTTTTTAATATGTAGCTATCCAACGCTAGGAAACCATTTACATGATTTCACAGTATCTTTAATGTAGCTATCCTAACCAAATCAACCGTCCACAATGTTTTAAAATTTAAAGTATTTATAATGTAGCTAACCTAACCTAATTGACCATTAGTTATCATAAGTTGTCCAAAATAAACAGTCACGGACACACGGCAAATGAAAAATATGGCTGCGTACAAATAAATACAGTTGACTTGTTTATGATCTTTCCTTTTATCTAAGTTCACATGTTCACACTAAGTTCACGTGCCATTTTTACACTCCAAATATTAATAAACAATGCCCGTGTTTTTATTTTGAATTTACAAAAACAAAACTCCGAAGTTTGCAGAAGGTGAATTGTTCGGGTGTAATCGGGAATGGCAGAACTTTATGTGCATCATAGGCCAGCTTGCACAGTCGTGACTAAAGGCGAAGTGGAGTATTCTTCCATTTGATTAACCTGCCAAGTTTTAGGCTTCCCGATTTGGGCCAAGTGGAGTTCAAGATGTTTACGTAACGCACTTGTTGTACATGACTTTACGCGAGATATTTTTGCACCACAAAACAGACATGCAGCTTTGGTGGTGTCGGATTTGTCCAGAACAAAATGTTCCCATACATCAGACATCTCTGATTGTGATTTACGTCACGTAAATGACTTTAAATCACCATTCACAACGAAAGATAAACCACATGTTACATGGAAATATTCAGTTCAGTAGAAAAACTCGCATAGATAAAATCAATACCGACAACAAAATTAATAAACAAACGGGACGAGACGCCATTGTTCCGTACCCAGTGTCGCCAATACTTTGTGTGTGAATTGCGTGTAGTGAATATTGTTTTGTTTGAACTTTGTTTCTGTTGAAAACTTTTACGTTTGTTTGTGAACTAATTTATTAATTTATATTATTGATTAAAACATTACAAAAACAAATTCTCATATGCTTAAAGAAAACGGAACAGTGTTTGATGAGTTCGAAGAAAATGCAGCTGACGATGCGCAGCGGTCGCGAGTCGTGAATGGAAGTTTGGTGCTTGATTAGGTTACGGCTCAAATGGTAAAAATCAATAATAATTTTGCATCACTGCTTGTATTTTGAAAAGTGGCAGATTAATTAATAAATTCGTAAACTGCTTGTATTTTGAAAAGTGGCAGATTAATTAATAAATTCGTAAACTGTTTTATGTAGGCAAAACATAATATCAACACAGCTTAGGCTGGGTACATTTTTGTTTATAACAACTGATGCCTTCCTAACCTCAAATATGTTGTGCTTTTACAGTTTCTTGTGTATATAAAGACAAAAATTTTTTCTTGAGAAATTTCAGTTTTAGTACAGATTAATGGTTAGGATTTTTTCTATAAATAACCCATACAAGCAGTTTATGCATAATAAATTAAAAAAACACTGAATCCTTTATCAGACCTGCCGAAGCTTCGAATCCCTAGGATTCGGTCGCCCCATCCCTAACTGAGACCCTGGTCTAATGTCCAGGAATTTGAAGATCTGCACCAGCGAGACCACTGCACATCCAGGGACTGACGGACAGCACTTGCCTGGTCGTTCTGGTAAGAGCGAGTCTGGAAGAGCTGCTTCGTGCGCTGGATGAAGAGCAGGATGGAGCTGAAGGTGCGGATGGCGTCTGAGTAACGCCGCATCATCATGTAGGCAAAGCCCACGTAGTACGCAGTCGAGATCTGGCACGCCGGGATGTGGGAGTACTGGCTCTGGAAGATGCAATCCCTCTCACCTGATAGCTCACTTTTGTACATGATACACAGAAGTACAATCATCTCCTCTTAGCCCACTATTCAAGCATAATTACAAACCTGTTCGTCTGTATTCACATGTCTTCCTAAATTAACTTGAATCTCACCTGACTAAATTAAATGAAAATTTGTATTTGAATAAATAATTAGATGAAATGTAATACAGAAAAAAATTAGATATTGTGTAAATGATTTCTAAAAGCATTAATTTATAATATTAACAGAAATGCAGTTAGTAATTTCAATCAAAATCATTCAATTCAACACAACTTTAATGAGACCCAGATATTTCTTAAGTAGCAAGTCTTAAAATTCTTGGGTGATAACTGATAAGACATAAATATCCTTGGTAAAAAAAAATTAAAAAATTCTTGAGTAAAAAAATATTTTTCTAAAATGAAGAAGACATGCACACCAAACAAAGGGAAGTGTGAACATCTAAGATGTCCCGTAATTCAATGTAAAGCCAAGAACACTTGACCAAAACTATATATGTTAGGAATGGGATTTTCGAATCTTGGATTCGTCGAATATACCGAATCCTATGGATTCGAGGATTCGTAGGATCCGAGGTGGGATTCGAGGTAGGATTCGAGGTGGGTTTTTAAGAGTTTTAGGTAGTAATTGAAAATTGTAGTGCTGGGCGAAGTTAGAAAACTTCGAACCGAACCATTACGTTCGGTTCGGTTCGAAACCTCTTAAAATATATTCGTAAAACCGAACGTTCGTTTAAAAAAAATTACGTTTTTCTAATTTTCTAACCCCCATTTGAGACCATTCACAAAACAGCACAACAAAATTCCATTACTTGTAATATTCCGACTTTTATCGCATTATCGTCGCCTCAACAGTTTCAATCGCAGACAAAATAAAATAAAAATTCATTAATCGTCGCATAACTCCCATAGCATTTTTTCATATAGGCGCGCTTTGTTTTTTGTTTACTTTAGAGAATTTTGTATGCATTTCTCGTACTACGTAATATAAACTATCGTACAAATGCCAAAGGTATTGTATATTATACCTTTAACTATAGTGCGTGTACGAGAAGTGTTGTAAAATCACCAAAGATTGCGTACCCCATACGTTAAACTAAAGCGCATGTACGAGAACTCTCGTATTTTGGCAAAACTAACGTGATCAAGTTAATACAAGACAAATGCGGTAGGAAATGATTACGTAAATTACGTATTTTAAATTACTGGGATGTATTTATTTTCTTTGGCCTTTTTGGTTATAACTAGCAGGTACTGAAAATATTAATTTAATCTTCTGTATTAAAAGTACTGGTCCAGTAAATTTTACAGTAGGGTACTAAGGTGACTAGCGTAGTCGCGGCAACCATCATTATTTCTCGTGTTTTCTTTTTTCCGACGCAAATTTCTATAACCACACTTCTTACGTTACGTTTACAATATTATTGTTCTTGAGGTGATTTGCGATGAGCAGGCTTACGTCGTTTAAGTTTTCCAATTGAAGAAAAGATAATGACGACCCAGATGACCCAGAACCACCCCAAAACATGTCTAAAGTTTCTTCTGACGAGCAGCATTCTTCCAAGAAAACAGCAACTGCAGTCAGCGGGTTTTGTAACGTAGATAGGTAACTTAATTCACATTCGACTTTTTTTTAATGTCCTATTAAAAAGTTTTACTTATTAAAAATGTTAGGTTATGTTAACCACAAAAAATATGTTATGTGGCCTTATGCTGAATGTTCGTCATCTTTATAATATTATATTTTTTTAAATGAAGGTTAGTGTACACTGAAAAAGGAAGATAGTTTTTTTTTAAATTTAGATGAAACTTCTTCATGAATTAAAAGTGTGTGTGTGTATAATTAAATGCAAAATGATTTTCTCTAAATTGTTTTCTTTCCTTCATTATTTATTGCATAAACTTAACTTATAAAATGTATTTGCAATGTTTTAATAAAGCTAAGTAAGCTATATAATGTTTTAATTTTACATATGGCTGGAGAACCTTTATTTCTCACCATTCTGTTAAAGACCAAAATGCTGGTTTCGGTTCATTTTAATTCAAAACAATTATTTCTGTATGAGGTTCGGTTCGGCTATGGTTCGATACCAGAGAACTGAGGTTCGTCCAGCTCTAGAAAATTGTATACCTAAACTATATTATAAAGGTAACGGAAATAGCACAAACATAAGATAAACTACGCTGCATTTTGTCAATTAGCATAACTACTCGATCATTTCCAACCTTCAATAATATAACATTTTGCAGAAAAAAACATAATTTTTTTTAAATGGTGTCTGTTATACAAACATATTTTATTGAAAACATAGGAAGGATAAATTTAACAGTGAATTAGACAGATGCAAACTTACGTGTGTGGTTTTTGAGGTTATTTGTCTCTATTTTATATCAGGTGTATACACTATGCACTTATTTTATAATTTTATAAATACACATGTGATTTTTTTAATACAGATGCCTATGTAATGTATAGGGGCCGGAAAAATTCGCAATTTGCGATAGATGCGATTTTTTTGCGAATTTTGAGGTTAGATGCGATTTTTTACTAATTGTTGTTATAAATGCTATATTTGCGAAATCGCGGTAAAATTGCCATTATCGGGCGAAAAACCACTATAGAATGCAACAAAATGGCTTGAACACACATTCCTCAAAGTATTTTTTTTGAAAATAGCCACCATAACACAATTACCGTAAACAATAGCTTCTGACAAGGCTTGTTGAAGGAATAAAATCCGAATCCTAACCTTTATTTATAAAACATTCCTTAACCAAATATCACGCATGATAGTATAGAATAAGTAATTTTGTAAATTTATTCTTTACAATTTACTCAAGATACCGTTGAATGTTGTTTAGAAAAGAATGTTCACACTACTTATCGACGCAGTTATTTTGTTTTGTTAGATCACATCACGTTCGCCTACGTTCGCCATTGCATCGTGTGTTGCCTGTTCATGAAGAGTATCTAACCTAACAAAACAAAATTTCCCGGGAAGCGCATCACGGAAACCAACAACCTAGAAAATATCTAGGTCGTTGACGGGATCGTAGTGAACTTGCAAAGATAAAAATGAAAATATTTTAAATGCTGAAAACTACTACAAATATTTTAGTACGCGGTTTTTTACATTCGTTGATAATCACTTTAGTCTTCAAATTTTTTTCTGATCAATATTTTACATAGGGACAAATCATACATTTTGTGGTGCACGTTTAGCGTACTGAAGTTGGTCAACTCGAATCGTCAGTTTGTTTCCATCTGAAATTACTAGTGGTCAAACGTTTGTTTACAAATACCGTTTAATGATTTTGGTTTGTGTTAAAATTCGTCATAATGGGTATAAACACTATTACAACTTCTTGTATTGTTATGTAACTTTAATATCTTATGCAAATTTCTTAAAAATAGATGCTAATTTCTGGAAAATAGATGCTAATTTTCAACATCATAACTGCTAATTATGTAATAAATAGATGCTAATTTTTCCAGGCCCTAGTAATGTATTAAAATAAATGTGTGATTTTTTTTAATAACATGTGGTGAAGTTTAGTGTAGGACTGGGATTCGAGATTCGATGACAAACACTGAGGATTCGAACAAGGATTCGGATTCGACCAAAATGTGGATTCGTCCCATCCCTAATATATGTATATATAGTTTTTGAGTTAAAGGCATTTTTTCAAAAGTCTTTAAACCACCACCCTATTCTCAACACCAGCATTTCAAGAATACTAAAATATTTACAGTACAAATTCTATGTTCAGGTTTTAAAACTTAGAAACGAAACACGGCAGCCCTACCTAAAGTGATAAAAACATTACATCTGTACTCCCATAGTCTAATTTGATATAGGTGGTACTCCCATAGCCTAATGATGATATAGGTTGAGCACATCCGCAATCTGCTTAGAAACAATTTTGTGGCCTTCATGGCGGATGCACTTAGCTAAGCTTTAACTTGGCATATAGTACCATTTGATATGAACCTATGTATTTAAATGCAGGGAAGTGTTTGGAACGTCGGATTTCGAACTACAACTTTAATCATTTTAGTATGAACATATTTATTGGAGTGTCAGTTTTATATGAACATATGTCATTTAAATTAGCAAATACAAAATTGAAGACTTTATTTAATATTTTTATTCACTGTGGTTAGATAAAATGCTTAATAACTTTACAGAATTTCCTTTAGTAATTTAAAATAAATGGTATAGGTTATAAAAGTTATAAGATATGAAATAATCTGATTAAGTATTTCTGTAAGCATTACAGCACCCAACCACATCGCAATTTGTGTTACTTTTCTGCATTTTATAACCATCCATATTGCTAATCGTTTTCACCATTTTCCCTGAAGGTTGGCAACGCACTGTGTCTCAATTTCTGTCATCCTGTAGTTAGTTACCACATTTGCCACCGGAGTAGCATGCAGGGTGCCATTAAAAAAGTTAAAAATAATAAGAATTATTTTACTTTCCCAATGCTAGTTATCTGAAACTAAGATAGTAGCATCATCTCTGCTTCCAGCTGCCACTTAAATGACTGATGCACTACCTACGTTAAAAATTGTCTGCCATCACATTAATATGTGTTAACGTCTGTTTCATTATTTAATAAAAAGAAATAAACAAATAAAACTCACGGATATTCGTGAATGAACACCAAAATTTGATAGTATAATTTTTTTTTTACAAAGAAATTTGTGAAACAAAAATACATGAAATCATATTTAAATAGGCATTAAAAGTCAATTCCCACTGTTTAACTGACACTTTGTTATGTTTCACATATTCGTGAGTTGCAATTTTTTTTTGTGTCTGTATTAATCCGAAAAGCACCCATTAAAATGATGAAGTTTTGGGTTAGGTGGAAGAACAAGTTAACAAAAAGGTTTGTACATTTCACCAGATAATTTAGCACGAGAATGGAACCAGCAGACGGGGGAGGCAGCATCGCGGTACCTTCTTGTGCAGCTCGATGTTCTCCAGCACCTTGATGGCCTGGTAGTAGTCCCCCAGGAGCGAGTGCAGCCGCAGCAGCCCCACCAGGCTGTAGTAGCCCAGCATCTTGTAGAGCGAGTGCCGGCCAAAGTCCCCGGCCACCGAGTCCGGGTCTCCCCCGCTCGCGTACACCTGTCGCCGGACATGCAGTCACCCGCCACGCCACAATGTGCGTGTCTCAGGAAAGGCTAGCGTCGGGTCAATTCGATTCCATCTACTTCAATGGTATGGCTGGTGAATTCTTCACATACAGCAAAATCATGAAATTAAGATTTTAATTTCTATTTTTAATAGGGGCATAAAACTTGATTTTCCAATACTAGAGATGAGTTGGCTCTACTTTTTTCCCGGTTCTCAAAATGGTTCCAATTCTTAAATATTGGTTCTCGGTGTAATCGCAACACAATTTCCAGTCACACCAAAGGTACTGTTCACAAGAGATTCAGTAAATTGAAATTAACAGTAATAACAAACTAATATGGCAGTAGCAACATCTCAAAACAATTGCAAGTTTTGTATGTGCTATAAAGGGCAAAGGCTGCAACTCTCAGGTTGAAAAGGTTCGCTAAGAAGAGAATATACACACATGATTTGGTGGTTAAGTTATAAGTCATGTAGGGGTGCAAATTTATAGAAACACCTACCGTTCATTAGTAGAAGCCAACTATAAATCATGGTATGTAGTTTGTTTTTAATTTAAGGTTTTATAAAAGTATTGTTAGATGTGGGCAAACAGGTACAAAAAGGATAGCCCAATTAATTGAAAACCGTTTCATTCATTAAATGCTTTTTACACTATTAATTAAATTACGACACTTAAAAATCTGTTTACAAATTAATCACTTTCATTTAGTCCACATTTTAATTCCTCACTGGAGCTCTACTCGACATGAGCTCTCCCTACTGTTCGTCTCTTCCATTGCACCTCTGACTGAACACACTTGACTCGCATTACCCACTCGCTCGTCCACACAACACAGTTCTAAAGTCTGCCTCGAAATCTACCATTATTTCGGTATGGATGAGTGTACCGTACTTGTAACGTATTTGCGTGCGCCTGGCGCTGATTCTCACGTTTGTATATTCATGCCACGGTCGATAAATAGGAGGTGAAGGATTTATGAAACTACATTCAGTGGTCTCCTTCTGTATGTTAGACCTTCCACGTTGGCACCACTTTTGGGGGAGGATCGTGGTGACTAAGTTGGGAGGGTTCCCCAACCTCTGGTCATAGCACCTCTCTAACTAAAGAGGGTGCTGCCGGGTCCAACTCTGCCTCAGTGCATCCTCAATTGCATGTATGAGACCGGAAATGGCGGAAGGGCTGAATCTGCGGGCAACAGCAGATGCGATAGAAACCTTTCCGGGGGGTTCGACGGCCGAGCCTCGGTGCATCGGTCCCCAAAGGGCCCCATAGTGAATGGATCAGGCCCCATGGTAAAGGAAGGACTGGGTATGGTGGTCATGGTGTCGGGCGACCGGGCCTAAAAACGGGCTGTAAACTGCACGGCGAGGTTTCCCCTTTAGCCTTGTAGTCGGTGGAGGTACTGAGGCAACCCCCAGGTGCCTTCAGCCCGGGCACTGTAGTTGCCATTTTCCAGCTGGGGCTAACGGCGGTCGTCGCCCGACTTGTGCAGTCGCATCCAGGCCTTAACCGGCTATAAACCCGTCGGGCCGAGGTACGGCGGGTCGGAGGGTATTCCGAGGCGACGAGGACACCCCGTGGCTGCACTCTAAAGCGTGATGGTCTAGTCAAGCTACCGGCGAACAGTCTGCCGATGAGACCCGTAGTACGGGGAGAATCCACCATGTTTGAATGGTGCCCCGCTGAGGTTTCCTCAAAGGCCCAGGATTCTTGTTGGGTAGGACTCGTACTTGGGAGTGGTGCCCCGAGTGCTTTAGGGGCAGGTATCAGGGTTCCCTAGCCCTTTGACGTGCTGACGTTGTGAGCGACGAGGACAGCTCCGGTTACCAGCCTGGTCAGCTGGAAGAGGTTGGGTAGGCCTCCACCGGACCGCGGGTTCGCTGGGTGATTGAGGAGTCCCAGTGTGAGGCGGGAGACAGGGGTAGGCACCAGAAGTGATGACAACTCCAGAGGGCTAAGGGAGCATCCAACTTGCTGGTGAGCTGAGTGGAGTAGGGGGCCGGAGGTGGTGCATAAGCTGAGATGGGTAGCCTCAGTCTCTTTGCATAGCCAAAAGCTCTAACGCTCTTCCTGGTTGCGTATGCGGCGTATCCGCATCCATGCCCATGGGGGCCCCAGGGCGGTAGGGCCTAATGGCTAAGAGCGCTGGGTCAACAAAGAAAAGGGGGGGAAACCCCTGTGACTGTCTAATTTGTATGTTCGACCTATCTAGCTTCTCGAGACAGTCATACATAAGCAGCTGTTCTTTGAAATCCTCTATACCGGAATACTATAGGCCTGAGAGATGTAGCTGATATCTTATAGGTAACTGAGTCAACATCATAGCTAAAAACTCTTCATCTCATCTCAAACTCTGAACAGTCCCGGTCCCCTCTAGTCCTGATCAGCGGGACTCTACTGTAATCAGAAAGTTTGGCTAATGTAAGACGCCGTCAAAAAGCAAGTCTTATACTGGAACAGGAAAGTGGCAGGAGCGCAGGACTCACCTCGAGCTGACGCTTGATGTTGGACTTGTCGACGAGCGAGTGCAGCACGTTGAGGACGCACAGCACGTACCACACCTTGTTGTTGTTGATGACCTCCATCTCATCGGGCATCTTCTGGAGGCGTGCGCGGAACTGCGAGAACGACTGGAACTGGTACACGAACTCGTCGATCAGCTCCCACAGCCACTGGTCCGGCAGCTCCAGCAGCACCGGCTTGTCCGCGTCTGCGGGCACGGACCCGACCGCTGGCGACATGGGCGTTACGACGATGAAGGTGCCACAGCGTGACAGGGCACACGGACCGAGGAACGAGACTCAAACTTCCAGCAGTACTATCAAGCATTGGATATGCTGGTATATATTACGTAAACATTAGGATAGGTACACACGAGCTCTCGCAGCATATAAAATACCTCGGCCATTGCTTGCCGTTAGTTACCCACAGCTGGTAGTTACACATAGTAATTTCAGAAACATTCAGGTGGATATAAGACTAGATATTTATTGATGCAGATTGCAGATACAATTACTATTTCTGCAATATTAAAACAACAGGGTGTTCATCCAAATTTGTAGTAAATTTTTTTGACTTCCTAAACCAAATTTATAGATTTACATACCTGACTTGATGTTTTTTTTAAACACTTTTACCTATTTTTCCATTTTATGAAAGAAATACATAAATTCTACTCTCCACCATCCTCTATAGCTTGCCCAGTTCAAACAGAAAATTACATGACCCATTTTATAGTGTGTATGACTAGGAAAAAAAAAACGAACTCCTTTTGAAAATAATTGCTTTCAACAATCTGGATGATGACAGACTGGAGCATCATGATATTTTTTCCCCTCATATGACTATCACTGGGGAATTTCCATGACTTTTCCAGAATTTAAAGTAAATTTCCTGACATTCTCTAACCAATTCCAACTTCCCTGACTTCCCAGAATGTATAAACCCTGAAAAATAATCAAATAGCTGATATGCTTATGTAAGCAATTACGCGGGATGATCGGACCATGTTATGTGGTCGGTTACCGGTGGGAAACAGCGGAGCAGAGAGAAGTGGCACGTCTGCTCTGGCGTCACTGGCGGTCGGAAGATGAATGGAACACTTCAGGCTCATGGGAAGAGCATAGCTCCTGGATGACATCAGTACGTTTCAGGTAACACTAACACTTTGAACCCTTACCAAGTGTTCTTTCAGTCAAGAAGGGGTTGAAACACGAAATGTCTTGCTCTATTATGTTGTCAAAAGGAACAACTATCGATAAAGACTGAGCATACAAGCTGCGGCCAACATTAACCAGTTTATTCACTAATAGAACTGGCAGTTGGTGCATTATCTAATATATTTAAAAAAAAAAAAAAACCTCCTGTCAGTGTGTGGTATTGCAAGACCCCTGCATTTCCCAACTTTGCAGAGTATTTTAAGACAAGATGCTTTTAAGTAAAGTGGTATAACAGCTGATTATATAAGTTTAAGGTCATTGTGAACTAGTTTTGTATTTGATTTTTATCATTTGAAAGATTTTTGGAAAAATTGTGATAATTTATTATTTTTATTTAGAATAGACTTTTAAAAACGTTTTTACTGATTGACATTATGTCGGTTAGGTTGTTATTTATGTAAGTGTGACTTTCAATATTTTATTTCAGTTAAATGTTATTTTTATAACGATAATTTTACATTTTTCATGGTGTGTTTGGAACGTTTCTAGAATAAGAGCAGGTGGTTTCTGTGAAAGAAAGAAACATAGATGCACGGTGCCGAAATGATAAGACTATAAAATCCTTTGTTACTGTGGGAAAGCTCTCTGATTGGGGAAGCACAGAGAAGTAATTGTAAGAAAAGTATTTGTAGCCAAACGGAAGGCAGCTTTTTTTGGAAAAGTCCCCAGATGGTAAATTTTTTTGTGCTTTTTGTATTGTGCTTTGTCTCTGTCAGTCATTCAAGTTTCAAGTATTGTACTGAAAGGATGCGCATAGGCAGCGACTTATAGAATAATAAAAAAAGTGCTTAATGGCAGATAGCTTCAAGTCTGGGTTAGGGGCCATGCTGCTATTGTTTTAACAACTTTTCTTCAAGTTTTGGAAGTATTAACTAGAGCTTTTTAGGCTCCAGACTGAGGCATAGGCCTGGGTGGTCTGTTGGTCCAACAGGACGTTAGTTTCCATTTTCTTCAGTACCTAGTAGCAGATGACAGGTTGCTAGGGATAATCTTTCATTGTGGCACAGGACTGTGAATATTGATCGGCAACAGAAAATGAGCGTTTCCCCTCTCCCCCCTCCCTTTTGAACAAATCGTTTGACCTGTAAATTTCCGATATGAGAAGAATAAAATTAAAAATTCAGTTCAAAATCCTTTATTGACACTCAACCAGTAACAGTTTTAAAATAATTTAATAATCATTAAAATACTTTCACACCCAAATACCTGCAATAGTTGTCAATATAATTTGTGAGTGTTCTTCTGTATGTGTAAGTGCACATTGTTACAAGTGTGTGTGTCCAACTTGCATTAGTAATTACATTACTAGTTAAATTAAACTTTTTTTTGTGTCAAATTTATACTTAACCTTCATAATTTTACCAAATGGAGTGATTGTGGGAATACAATGTCACTATTTAGAACAGCTGATTTTTAACACTTCTGTTAGCAAATCATAAGCCAATGAAGGCTTTGTGCCCAGAAAAAGAGAATCTGCATGATCATATTAATCTGTGTGAAAAACCGGATGTGTTTATGTTGAATTTTGTGGACTTGCAGACGAGAAACTCTTCTATGTTCAGATTATACAACTGCTCCTCAAAGTAACACTGTTTGATTTGCACAGTTTAGAAGTAATGAGTCAATAAATTTCAGCATTATTTTAAGTAGCACTGTCATAGATTCAAAGTAGCACTCTTCCATCCACGTGAATTTTTATTTCTGAACGCGCGTGTATGTAGCATTTTAACACAAAGCAACAAAATAGTATTACAAATCAACAAGTAATAGTTCACCCTATCCGATGGCTATTCGTTTCCTTCATTGCCTATTTCCTTTAGCCCAATCAACTTAGTATGGTAGTTTATACTACGGAGAAACATCTCCGACGCCCCGTGTTATGCCAATATTTATCATATTACGCAATCCCAAATTTTGGTGAGAAAGACCAAATAAATTCAAATCTAGTTTACCTCATACCAACCAGAATACGTTAAGAGCAAGTCACGTGGTTAGCAATTCGTGGGAGATATGCTTTTAGTACACAATAGAGTAGGGAATTATATTTAACAGGTTGTATATATACTTTCCTGTAAATAGAAAATTTTATGTTTAAGCTTCTTTAACCTTATTAGAATTAAAATTATTAATAATATATATTAATAACATAATTTGGTTAGCTCAGAAATGTTGTTAACACCTACTTGGTATGAAGATATTATGGCCAAGGCCTATGATGTAAACAAGGTGAGTATTGATATATTTTTTACATTTTAATTTAATGTTAGCATATTTATTTTTGAAAAGTAATGCAAACAATTATTTACATGTAATTTAAATGTATTTATACATACATATAATAATACATAAATACTGTAAATTTATTTTAACAGAAGTGTCTTGATTAAAATAGTAGTCAGGAAACACATTTTCGGTGTTTTGAAACAAATTATTTTGATTAACACATACAATCTTTGGGGGGGGGGGGGGGTTGTTATCTCATTACATTAGCACTGTTTTGACTAGTGCTCTAAATTCTTGGAAAGAATTTCAGTTTCTTCAAAGGGTGGATGTCACCACCCACATACTACCTCAATTCACGCCCTTCAAATTCAGCATGTTGGAGCTTAGAAACCAACACATCCCAAATGCTGCAATATGTTTATGTGTAAAGAGTATCTCCCTAAGTTTATAATGTGAAGGAAACAATTACATATCTTTAAATGCACAATTTTTTCCCTGGGTAAGCACTGTAATTTTGGCATGCACTGTTGTAAAGATACAGGTTTAAGCAAAATTTTATATAACTTTTTTTTTTTTATAATATGTTATCACATAAATCACTTTTAAGGCATTAACTAAACTAGCTAAAACAAACACTAAAGTTAAGCCCAATATATGGGGAAATAATTATTTTTCGTTCCTTATAAAAATAAATAGCCTAAAAAATACATCAAGAATATTAATGATTTGCCCTGTTATATTAATATATGGTACATATAATTTTAATTAGATATTAGTGCTTAGTCATTACAATGGTTACTCACCAATAATTTACTTACTTCATAAATTACAAGATCAGCAACAGCTATAAAACTTAGCATTATGACAAAAAATATGTAGGTCCTATGTAATTGAAATATTTTTTAAGGCTAACAAATTCTAATTAATTTATCCAAATTCATTTTAAACACTATCGAAAATTATACTTTAATATGCATTAAATTTTATCCATAATTTAGTTTTTTTTATTGTTTCCAGCAAAACGTTATTTCAAGTAATGATAGGTCCAAACATGATTTGCAATGACTCCAAAAATAGGCATGACTTCATAAAATTTATACCACAAAAATTTTTATTTCCTCGCCTTTATATAGTAGAAGTTAAATTCCAAAGCAATTTTAACTTCAATATTTTATTTTAATCTGTCTACAAAATTTATTTAATTTAAAATTAAGCAATTTGATAGGAACCTATTTACTTAGAAAAAAAATTATAAGTTAAAAATATTGCTTAATGAAAACAAAAACAAAGGCCACAAATATTTGTGGTGATATTGAACCCATAACTCACTTAAGATGTAGTTGAAGAGGTCACAGTAGTTGTAGAAAGAGTTGTACCTCTGCTCCAAAGTCGGCCCACCAGGAATACGTGCGTAGATGTGGCGGAAGTATAACTCTTTGTACAAGATGAGGAACATCTGTACAAAGCAACATTTTAAGTTTTTTTTTTTAGATGTCTCAAAGATATATTTAAGTGTACAAATTATGACAGTAACAACAAAAATGCTTCGTTCAACATATTCCTGACGTTAACAAAAATCAAATTTTTTTTTATTAACTGGCGGTTTTGTTGAACTTACCGGATCATTGTCGACCAAGTGAGCGATCTCTGTGTCATCTGGCCACGGCCGCTTGTCGAAATACTGCTCCGTCAACTTTGGAAACCTTCAAATAAACGGAAAATTTTACTGCGACACTTAGGCTACAAGGACAGAAACACTTAAAGGGTTTATCCAGTCAGAGGTGTACTTGTGTCAGTGAGGTGAGATGATAGTTGTGATGTTCACTGGTGCTTAAAGCAAAAGGCTTATCATCGTGCATAGGGCAACTATGAGATTCTAGTGGTAACAGTAATAATATATGGCAGAGAAATGAAGATAAAGGTGTAATGCTAGTCCTTAGAAGTGTTTTCTAGAATTTTTACCAGGTGTTTCACGCCTGAAAATTCTTGGGAAAAAAAGTTATACAGACAAAATATAGTTTGAAAACTAAAACTGGAAAAAGAACTTCTCATCCACCCTCAGAATATTCTTAAATGCTTTTTGTTAACATACACCACTCAGATATCTTGAGCAAATTATCAAATCACATGTGTATTCTGAAGCTCTGCACACTGTATGTAAGCCTGTGTATCCAGGTAGGCAGAACCCTTGATTTGAAGTTTTACAAGCTGCCTCTCTTGTACAAAATCTACCTTGTATGCGATGACACTCATCACTTACGTATTTTCGTACAAGTTCTGGATCTCGAATATCAGCCCCTCGCTGACGCAGTTACGAAAGTACGTGATGAACTTCTTGACCATGTCTGGTATTTTGTAGAACTGGCGGTCGTAGTCCGCATCGCCGTGGTTTTCCTGGCCTTCCTCTGGTGGGGCACCATAGCCGTAGTCGTACCCTCCACCTCCACCCCCTCCCCCTCCTCCTGTGCCTCCTCCTCCAGCGTACCCCTAGGAACAGATTGCCAACTGTCAGCTTTGCAGAGAGGCAGCTTCCAGCCTGCCAAATGTTCAGACACATACTATTTCAACAACTTCGGCTTGGTTTTATGACCTTCGTTTGAACCTAAGGCTCAAAATCTAATTGCCAGATAGCTCTCATTTCTCGTCTCACAACCTCCAATGAACTTCTGACTCTGAGATACACCCTCGGTTAAAGTTTACTGTTGCTGGTTAACCTGGAGCTAACAAGCAGCAGATAAAAAAATGGAGATATATCAGGCAAGGTTAGTTGTTGACAGTGATGGTGAAGATACCTATTTGGGAAATTCCAAAGGAGTTTAACACAGGATTCGATAAACTAATTTAATACTACATAAAAATGCTTCTTTCAGTTTGCTTAAAAATTACTGCAAACGAATGTCATTTTCAAATTACTTGTAATTGCTTGTAAATTAACTCCCAGAACTATGGAAGGAATATACATGCACATTTATTCATAATACAGTAAAACTATTTCTGGATTTAAATGCACTTCAAACGACTCCAGACATGAGTCAATTTCGCTCGATTACAAAATAATTGGAAAATAAAGGTACCTAATACTTTTTTCCCCTCCTATTTTACAAACCTATACTATCTTCCTGCCATGCAAGTATGTAACATGTGTTGATAATATCATTGAAAAGAAATTGGCACACAAATGAAACTCACACCATTGAAATGAAAATCACCATGTAGTTTCTTTAGGCAGGTTCTACATGAATGGATTATTTAAGGCGATTGGTGCACGGTAAAAAACGGTCACAGGCCCGAAAACAATGAATTTTGTATCATATGACCACTAAAGAGTCTAGATGCCTATGTGGGTGACCGTTACTATGTAGGGAGGTCAGGAGCTTAGTTCCAGCTCGTCAGTGGCGAGATGGCCTTCATACGGGAAGGGTGTCGCTGGTGGTCGCTCTGCGGCCTGCCATCTAGCGGGAACTAACAAAACCTCGAAGGTTGTATCTCGCTCTCCCTCTAACATACAGCCGATAAGGTTCTATCGTGCCCGGAGGAGGGAAAGGTTTATCAGGGTTCTGTTTCACTCATCCTTCGCCATGGGGAGGCAGAATGGATTATTTGTCCGCAACTGCGCAGACGTCATGTGGCCACTCCCGCACTCTTCTCACTCAACTCGCTCATTCTCTCTCACTATTTCAATAAATCTTTTCAAATCTTCAACATCAATACTTTAAACCATTGCGCTTCCTACGGATTAATTATATTTCATGCAAGTGCCCGAATTCAGCTGCAAAAAAATAAAACGCGTAGTCAATTTTTTTTCTTCAAAAACCTTCCCAAACACTGTGTGTTAAAAAACATTCTGAAAGCCCATTTTTCTAGATAAATGGAAATCCTAAATCACCTACGCCACAAGGAAACATTGTGCTTTAATATTATGTAAAGAAAACACCTCTTAGTTTTATAGTTATGTAAAGGTGGTGTGATATGTTTTAGATGTCGCACCATCTTATCATCCATGTAGAAGAGTTACCCGAAAAGCTAACAAGACTATTGCCATGGAAATTGAAATATGGTTAAGGAAATATTTTTCAAATGTTTGTAAACAGTAAACAACATATAAAAAATCTTATAACTGTAAAATTAAAATACAAACAACCCTATAGCAAATATAATTTCAATATGAAAAAGTCTACAATAATGTTTACAAGAAACGAAATTGCAATAGCAATACAAAAATATCGCAATTTTGTTACATTGTTAATATATATATTATTTTTAATAAAGGCAATAAAAATGACATACTCAATATTTGGAATACAATAAATACCTTAAGCCCTACATAATTGCTGCGATATTCACAATAAATGCTTTTCTTAAAAATAGTAATTAAAAACATCGTAAATAAATTATGAACATACATATAATGGTGAAGGAAAGTGGACACTATCACACTGAAAAATCTTAGAGGGTAGTTTTTCTCATCTTATTTCTTTCTTTGCGTTTTTGGTCTTGTTCGTTAAAATATTTCATGTTCAAATACTTGATACGCATATACGTTCTTGTCCTGACAAAACAGTATATAACTGCTTCTGGATATTTATTTTCAGTAGTTCCGCAAATAATTTTAGTCAGTGATTCAAAAATCCGCTCTTTTTTGCACAAATTGTTGCCATGAATATTATCAAAACACATTTCAGCGATCTTTATTAATTCAAAAAATTCATTAGTGGGACATTTTAAGTTACCCTTTGATTGTACATGTATCCAGCTATCGTCCTCCGAATTGAAATCCGTAGTGCCAAGGTCAGGATATTTATTTCTGAAACGGTGTGCTATATAGCCAGAAACATATTTCAGCCCTTCAAGAGAAATTTCGTCACTTGAAAGGGGCCTGGCCTCTAAATCTAAGTCTATTTCTTCCATGTCAGCAAGATCTATTTCATTTAAAGGTGATTTCTCTTGAAATATATTTGTAAAATACATTTCCTTGCACAAAAGTAGTTCTGTAATTTCATTCTGATAAGCACTGTCCTGTTCCATTTCATTTGACAAAAAATCACTTACGAAACACATTTCGTCTGTCTTCTCATCCGTGTTTTTCCGTTCAGCAAAAACTGCTGCAGAATGTTTTCACAATATGTAGTTTATAATTCTGTATTTAAAGTAAATGGGCGACAGATGCGTATTTTATTACATGCTTTATATTAGCTTCACCTGTATGTTTGTTTGTCTGTCTGTCCGTCTGTAACTCTTTCGAATAAGTGTGAGTGGCTCATCACTGTAAAATGTCCCACTAATTTCATCACGTTCGTTAGCCGAGCGGTCTAAGGCGCGCGACTTCTGAGACGTCAGTTTTCGGATTCAACGATCGTGGGTTCTACTCCCGGCCACGCCGGAAAAAAAAATGTTTTTTTTTCTGGTAAATTCTAAGAATATATCCATACATCTAACTGTAAATGATTCGGAGAGACTTTACCATTTCTTTGTGACGTTGCAACTCCAAATAGTTATCTCAGATGGTAATAGGTAGTGTCGGTAACTCATTTCCCTATGATAATTATACATAAATATAGTTTAAAAAACTAAAAAAACATGCTTTTAAGGAATATCAAACTAAAAAGTTAAAAATAAATATAGTTTAAAAAACTAAAGAAACATGCTTTTAAAGATTATCAAACAAAAAAGTTAAAAATAATTTTAAAATTTAATTTATGACAATAGTATATAAGCAATACTAGTATAAATGAGAAAAAAGCATGGGGCGCTTAATATACAAAAAATATGGCACAAAGCGCCTCAAGCTTTTTTTCTCATTTATACTAGTATTGCTTATATACTATTGTCATAAATTAAATTTTAAAATTATTTTTAACTTTTTAGTTTGATAATCTTTAAAAGCATGTTTCTTTAGTTTTTTAAACTATATTTATTGATTTTCCATACCTCTAATATACGGACAGAGAAAAAACCACTCTAACACATCTTAGTTCAGTTTAACTGTTAACAAATATTTAGGTTAACAGGTCCTATACATATTTCCGAATGTTTTACTGACTGAGTTATACTGGACATTAATTAAATTGATAGCTAATATTTATACTTTTAAACGAAATTTTGAATTTATCATTTTATTTAAACTCTAATGCGTTAAAAAGTGTAACGCAACACTACACACAGGTAGTGATGTCTAGTGCACTGCCCTATGCACATTAGTTAACAAAAAAATAAAATGAAATATTAATTACTGATAAATAATACCTTGATGTCGTGATACAAGTAACACATGCTTATCTGATATTTATCTCAATTAGAATGCAAAATAGGAAGATAAAATAACTAACTGATTTTAAGACTGATTTATTACTTACACAGTACAGTGCATTTTGAAGACAAATGGGTCTTAAGAAGCGAAAATCGTACTCGATTAAAGGATGGTATGAGGTTCGGTATATTAAGGTTTCCCTCAAAGTAACGGTTTCAGAATGCTTTTAAGATATTAGTTACATCCCAACATAAGTTTAAAACATTTCTCTTAAGAGTGTGCTTCGTAGCATTAAAAAATGTGCCTTAATTATTTTGCAAATTTATCATTGTTATGGTGACGATGTCAGGGGTTTTCATAATTTTTTTTTAGAAATATAGTACATTATTAGCAACTACGTTAAGAACTGTTATTTTATTCACACAGAGAAAAGAAATACAAAATGCTAAAATTTGGCGTTTGTCTTTTTATATACTATATAGGTTTGTTATTATATGTGTGTTGTAACATGTATAAAAATGTTAAATATATTCAACAATATTTGGTAATTATATATATTAAAAAACTTTTATGTACGCGACTTGAAACTACGTGAAAGGTTTTCAGTCTATAAAGGCCTATTCTATGATTTTTTTAAAATTATTAATTCTTATGCAAACAATTAATAAAATTGGAAGTTTCTTACATTGTCAGTATATGCATAGCATTACAGTTATTCCAAACAATTCTCTACCAGTGTTTACCTAAGGTTTGCATGTTACGTTGGTTCTTCTACTAATACACGTATATTACAAGAGGTTTGTAATAGATTAAATGAGGTAAGTAAGAATTCGTTTTTATAAACGATGTGTATGAAATTATAAATTTTGAGATGTATAATAACAAAAAGAAGTGCGTTCCGAAGACATATGTCGGTAGTGTTACCCACTGAAACATTATTCCCACTTCAAATCTCTGTAAAAATAAAAGTATGGGATTGAATGCATCAAAAGGGGTATATAAATAAAATTTGAGGCTTCTTCCTTATTTCATACGCTAGTGTCCCCCACTTACAATTGCAAACAAAAAATTTTCCTCGATGTTGTAATTTACTCTGCGTAATCACAAAAAATGTTGGCAGTAAATAAGTATTTAATTTTTAAAAATGAAAGGATTCATGTATCGAAAAAAATATTAAAGCGATGTGGGGAAAAATGTTTATAGATACTCCAGTAAAATTTTCAGTTTGATTGTTTTGATAGTTTCGGAGCTGTTGCGAGTTTAGTTTGGAGGATTCTCGGCCGCGCGAGGCGAGTTTGGCTCTTTTTCATTTTCTTTCAGCGTAGGAAGCCGATACCTGGCTTCACCTCGCATCCTCTGCTGGTCTTCCCTTGTGCTCTCCAGATGTATTACTGTATATTAGCTCCATGAGCGCGACCTTGACAGAGCCTCCTCTCTCGTCATCCCTCTACACCCCATTCTTCCTCCTCCCTACCCGCAGGCTGCGGCCCGCCGGCCGGAGCTCCGCCGGACTACCTGGTTCCGACAAGCGCCGCCCTCAGCGCCACGTCGCGGGGACATTCTTCCCGGCGGCGAGAGTTTTACACGCAGCACTAGAACTGTCACTCCAGAGGTCATGTTTTGAGTCGGATCGTATCAAAAACAAAAGGATATGAAAATATATACATAACTCAATAGTGTTCTGCCAATTATGTTTTCATTTTCATTTGAATTTATTCTTTAAATCGCTCCTGAAGTAGTCCAGCAGTGATCAATGTAAATTGTCAATATTAAACTGTAATTTTGACGATGAAAATTTTTTCTTCTTACTTATGTGCAGAAACCTATTCGTACACTCGTTTCTTGAACTATACTTAAGTTTAACATAATTATGTGTTTTCTAAATAATTCTTGCTTGGAATAAAAATTAATGCATTTAAAATGACATAACTCAGTAAAAAAAAGTTTATTAAAAATATCCTAGGTATATTATGTCTTAAAAAGAAGCATCAAAAATAAATATGTACAGTTAAATTAGTTTTGTCGTAATATTTTCCATACACCAATCGCCTTAAGCAATAATATGACAGAAAAGAATAGTTGTTCTGTTATAGAAATTATTTTCTCTTTATGTATTTATAACCTAACAGATTTTGTGCTCTGAAATACAAGAGTATCATTAAAAAAAAAAAAAAAAGACACAGTTATGCATCTTAATTGTAATTTTATTGTTTAATGAAAAGAAAGATGTTAAAGCAGTTTTTTTTATATATTTCATTTGATGTAATTCTGTAGCCAAATAAAGTTTAAATTTTTTTTGTTGCAGCCGTTATAGTTATGATTTAAAATTCACAATATTGCATAAAATTCAAACTAACAGCTGACTATCAGACAACAGAAGAAAGATGTTTTGAAACACTTAAAAAACAAAAGAAAGCAAAGTCTAGTTCATTTTACTACCAACACATCCAATATTATACCACACACTTATTCAGACAAAGTTTGCTAACCTACAGCTAAATATGAATCCTAAAATACCATTCTTTTTCAACTGGAGGTTAGCTTAACTCTAGGTTGGCTATCCTTCAAATTTAATGGAGGTCGTAAAACCGGCCATTAGAAATTAAAATGAGTAGTTGTGAAAAAACTATTTTCATAAAATGGTGGCAAATGAAAACTTTAGTTTCTCTTTTGAATAAAAAAAAGAAAAAAAGAATCAACTATAATAATAATAATAATAATAATTGATTTCCCTCTTTTTACACTTTGTTAACAATACTCACTTAATTAACCAGGAACAACAAAGTTAATTTTTAATCATGCTAAAATTAATACTTTGTTATTTATATGTGGCACTGAAATAATTCAATAGTTTTTGCTTAACGTTAAATGATTTTATATTATGCTGTTTTGTTTATCTAATCACATAATTTTCACCATTTCCATGTATGGATGGAAAGCTTGAAATTCAAAAATTTTCCAAATAATCCTGAAAGCTTGTTTTTAGACCTTGACTTTGGAGAATGTGCAACTGAACACATTTCAAGAACGCTAATTACAGATATTTTTAAATTTACACAGATCTAATATATATTATTTATATTAGTTCTTACCAAGTTGTGTTCTCACTGTATTTACTTAATACTATTTTATGGAAACTTTTCAAGTATAAATTTATAATTATTTAATTTTTTTTTGGTTTTAACTTCATCTGATTTCATAAAATATGACAACACCACAATTCTTCAAATTTAGGAATGATTAGTAGGAAAAGTTAGTAGGAATGGTTTTACACTACATTTAATGTTACTAACCTAAAATAACCAACAATAAAAACCGTTAACTACTTGAAATATCACAATGCAGTATTGAAGAATGATTAGAAATGATGTCAGAAAGTAAAAAAAAATTTTGGTTTGGTAATTCTAAAGGAGAGCCACATTTACATAAAAATTATAATATATTCCGAAATGATTAATTTTACTCCCAGGAATGTTTTTCAATCATTATTCAAGAGGGTGATGTGATACTTCAAGTAGTTTTATGGAGTTTTTATGTTAGATTAGGAACGTAAAAATAGCATAAAATTGTGACAATGGTTGGTTAGGTAAGAGACTTTTAAATCACTTTAAAACTGTGAGAACAGTTGGTTAAGTTACGGTACCACATTAGATATACTTTAAAATTATGTAAACAGTTGGTTAGCTACATTAAAAATACATTTAAATAGTAAACATGGTTGGTAATTCCTAAACAATCATTCCAACAATTAAAAAGTATTTTTAATGTAGCTTATCTAACTTAACCAACCACCCACACTATTTTTAAGTATTTTAAATACCTCTAAGTTAACCAACTATTTACAATTTTACTATTATAAAATATTTTTAACATAACCCTAGACAACCTAAGCTTTACGACCAAACTCACAATACCTATCTCAGTATTTGATAAAGGGTAAATATGTAGTGTAGCGGTATTTGCGAAAATAAATGTTAAAAATCAGAAAATACTTTTATTATATGCTCTTTCACTTCCTCTTTTCATTAAACCCGGCGGAGATAAGAAATTCCAAATACTTTAGGAGATATAAAATTTTTTAATTTTCCTGGTTGGGCGATATTTGTTAAAAAAATTTTAAAAATTCAGAAAATACTTTTATTCTATGCTTTTTAACTTCCTCTTTTCATTAAACCCAGCGGAGATAAGAAATTCCAAATACTTTAGGAGATATTGAATGTTTTAATTTTCATCACAATACCTGTGCATTCAAGCGGCATTCATGCGGCATTCAACATTGTTTCTTGTTTACGAGTATGAATTTTTTTTTTTCGCGATGTAGGTGAACGACTACATCATTTTCTACTAATGGCAAAGGAATTGTACCCGCCTCTAACTTAGGTGAGTTTTTAACATTTCAAATTTTAATGTTTTGTTATTTGGATATTGTTGCGCAAGTAATAAGTAAAAAAAAATTACGCGAGTTCCTACTGTTCATCTATTGTCCCGGTTTGTTTGGTCAGGTCAGTTACATAATAAATACTTTAAAACTAAACAACCATTAAAATTAATAAACATTATTTTGATGTCCGCTTAGTTTGAAAGTATTTATAATGTAACTAACCTGACCTATTCGAACATTTTAATTAATTAGGCATTCACGAACACAAGGCAAAATAAAAGAAATGGCTTCGGTCGAATGATAGCACAGGTCTTGTATTGCAAAATAAGAACGGCGATATCTCCTCAAGTATTTGGAATTTCGTATCTCCGCCAGGTTTAATGAAAAGAGGAAGTGAAAAAGCATATAATAAAAGTACTTTTGGATTTTTAACATATTTTTTCCGCAAATACTGCTACACTACATATTTACCGAAATAAGTAACCTAACCTCACCGCTCGTTAAAACTGTAAAAATACTAGTTAAAGAACTTGCAGTATCACAACATTCTGTTGGACAATGATTGCAAAACATGTCAAGAGGTAAACAAACAAAAAAATTGGCGTTTTATTTAGAAAAGTGACTCTCCTTCTGAATTACCTATGTTTTTTTTTCCCCTGAAGCATCCCTCTCCAAGATAATTACTGCTAACCAAACTTCCCTGCCATTAAAATGGTTAAATACTTTAAATATCACAATGCCATTTTACAGCATGATAAAAAATGTGAGAAAGTATAAATATTGCATTTTTGGAATTTTTTTTTATTTTCAGATGCTTTCCTTTTTCAGATAAATACTATGATATTTGTAATTGTAGCTGCATTCGGCTGGATTCACAAATGAAAAAAAAATAACAGTAACAGTAGGTCGTGCCCACAAGATTTGACAGCCATGTTTTTCAACCTGCTGATTCACAATAGCAGATACGATGGTCCTGTGCATAGGAGACAGGTCATTTATATAACCCTTATTTAATTACATATTGAAAAAATATGCTAACAAATTGCTGGTCAGATGTCACACGATAATCATTTGGCAGTTAATATACCTAGTTACATACTAACACTGCCAACAGATGTCGGATACATCCCGAAATTTAATTGGCTGAAATTAACAGTACAATTTCAATTGTGAACCGATTTCGTACAGGTCGTGTGCACAGTAGCGCGTATGAACTGCTACGCACTGCTTATGTTTTTAAATTGAGAACCCAGCCATAGGTTAGGAGTGCAAGGATTATATGAAACCGTTTGGCCACGTGATAAAATAGACATTAAAACAGGTGCAATAACGAATACAAAGTAAGTACAAAGCATTAAAAAAACACCAGTATATAATTTACAAAAGAGAAAGCCAAATTTAACCAACACCAATCAGTTTCAACAAATTTATAGCAGTAATTGGTTTTCACTAAAAATTATAAATTATTCATGTAACTTAAAAAATAACTAAAAGCTTCAAAATTACCTGGTCTACATAATCATCATTCCCATACATTCTCCTCTTTTTCACACAATATATCCAGATACTTTACTGCAATATGCAACGTGCTAACCAAAATTATCCAACTCCCACCCCTTCAACGAAATGCTCCAATCAAAACAAAACCACAAACAAGTAGAAGACGACAAAGAGCATAATATAATCTAGAAGACTAAGAGAAAGTGGTAATATCTCAAGTTTCTTTAAATAGAAGGTAAAATCCCGAAAGACGCCATCATGGTTTTAAACCGTATTTAGGTATTAACTACAATTTGTCATTCATTTTCGAAATTTAGGTTTGCGAAAGTTAATAATACAATTAAGAGGAATGTCTGAAGTTTAAAGTGAATGGCTGCTTTAATTAGTTTCAGTGCAGTAAAATGCAGTGGATCTATACAGTCTATACTGACAGGTGTAAGGCTGGTATAATTGCATAATATGCGCAGGGGTTAGATACATAAATAAATGAAGAGCATCTATGTATGTTTAAAGTCACCAAACATCCGACTAAGCTCGTGCATCAAATACACATTGCACAGTTGACCGATCAAAATGAAATGAAGATTCAGAGAAATATTAGGTAGTAGCAAACATAACTTGACCGGTACAAACATTTCCTAGCTTTTCGTAGCACCAGGACTGTCGCACTCAGGATCGGACTGGGCCGGAAGGGCCCGGGTGGCTGAGCTCAAGCCCGGGGCCCGAGACTAGATGATAGTAGCTAGGATACTATCGGAAAATACTGAGATACACAAATTGACATAAACAAAATATAAAATTTAATTATCAACTAAGTAATAAATTACTAGGTACGGACAATAGCACATCAGGTTACCCACTACCAGTATAAAAGGACCTCCCTCAATACGCGAGTTTCAAATAAC
Source organism: Bacillus rossius redtenbacheri (assembly GCF_032445375.1). NCBI lineage: Eukaryota > Metazoa > Arthropoda > Insecta > Phasmatodea > Bacillidae > Bacillus > Bacillus rossius. The sequence goes on along the minus strand of NC_086335.1, from coordinate 23,377,099 downwards.
TCGAGCTCAGTTCAAGGTCAAAGTACTTATAGTAACCTGAAGATATTTCAATAATTATTAATAATATTAAACACACATTTAAGAAAGTCATCCTTTGTAAATTGTTGACACAAGAGACTGATATTAATAATATAGTCTCTCCTCTAACATTAATGGGCTGTATGTTATTTTATTTTCCTAGTATTTAATACACATGTACATTACCTACCACATACCTTTAAATATTATTTTTGTTTTTAAATTACAGTTACATAAAATAGCAACCATTGAGTGCTTGGTTACTTTGGTAATGATGGCCTATTGTTGGCTTCTGTATTATGTATAACACAATTCAAACATGTATATTAAATATAAGCTGTTGAATAACTCAATCAATAATAAAATAATTAGTATAACAAATAATATGTAAAGCTAGCCAATCAACTTTTTTTTAAAAAGAGGAGAACTTTCAGCTAAGCAGTTAATGACTCGATCGTAAAAGCTGCTGTTCTCGTCATCCTTGATTTTATCCGATTCTGTGTTTAATATATTCAACGAATCCAACAGTTCTTGCCCCAGTAGAGAGCGAAGTCTCGTTTTAATGCGCTTCAATGCTGAAAATCGTCTCTCACAAGTCACTTGCCTGAATGTGACATCGTCCGACCGAAGGCCACCCTAAAGCCCGACCTGCAACCGCCAGTATTCAACACCGCTAACGGAACGCGCCCCTAGCCATGGCCCACCCGAGTCAGGCGAGCCACCAGCAGCCAAGGTAGAACCCGGCCCCATAATAAACAGACCGACATTACAGCCGACCATGTTGCTAAAAACACACACAGAATATAAACAATATTACGTATAAATTAAAAGTTGCTTAACGAAAGTGCGAAGTAGGAGTGCCCGGACACTCACGTGTGTAAATGTGTCGATACGTGTGTAAGTGTTCCCCTGGCGGCCTTCTGCCTAGATTAGTTAAGTAATTCATGTGACATAATTATTAACCCCTTGTGTTTCGTTATTACCCCCCACCGGAGCAGTCCGGCAAAAGACGAACAGTCTCTGGTGTGACATATAATTTAAAGGACATAATTCGTAAACATACTAACTCTAAATTGTAGAAGGGACGAGTAATGTTAATTTAGCCTTAATAATTAATGTAGGAATTTAGCGCCCTTAAATTCTCTTGTTAACGTGTTAAATTAGAAAATAACGTAATGAGGTCGGTAATCTTCTTCTGTTGATTTCCGGACAGGGACCATGCTGAGCATCCGTTCTTGTGGGATCCCATTGTTAAAATAGCGTACGCAAATTGCAGCCTGGTCAAAAACGCCAACATCCTGACAAGAATTCACATTGGGGCTAAAAGATTTCGCCGCCTGGATTTCTATAACGATTTCTTGTTTAACTTGACGTGCACATATATTTATTAATTTATTTATAGTGGTTTTTGACCAAAAAGGTAACAAGCCTAACAAGACCCTTACCTTTTCCTGAGTCTTTTCATTTTTTTCTTTCAGTAATTGCCTCGGATATGTGGACCTTTGAATATATATTCAAAGATCATACTTCGACAACAGGAGAACTAAATTTAAAAAGTTTCCGTGATTCTGCTTCTGGTTGTCGTCAGCGATATTCGTTAATGAGTACAAGGCCTCACTTTTTCCACGATAAGCAATGCCTTGTTTAGATATGAATAGTATTCAATCAATTATTCTTTTCAGGACCAGACGTCTATTGGAAATCTCTTGCATATTCTTTCGCGTGAAATGTTGTTCCACATTTCCCCTTTTTTTGCTGTAAGCAAGGCGACCACGGCTGACTGATGACTGTGGCCTTCCTCGTGTTTGACGAGTAACACCATCAATAAATGGAGGTCAGTTGGGGTAATTATGAACACGGGGTAAATGTGAACAAGCGCTACTAGAGCTCATGTGACAGTGCCTGATACTAAAAGGAAGTTGAAATCAAATGTTTACATTCCTGTTTACTGAATTATAACATTCCCGCCATTTTTTTCTTTGAGGTTAGCTGCATGGCTTGTGTATTTCAAATATCTTACAGTTTAAAGTGATAAACAGTTTTTTAGTGTATCTGAATATCCTATGTTTCCATCATATTAAAACAAGGTAAGTCTTTGTTTTAGTAAATAGTTGACAATATATGTTTACTTTTAACAGAATATCAATAATATTTTGCTACAACACATTTTCAAGGACCTGCAGAACCATGTTCATAATTACCCCATAATTTTCATCATACGGGGTAATTATGAACCGTTTGTTTTTATGTTTTGTTTGCATAGTATGTCATATATTTACACATGACTGCTTGCAAAATTTAAATTTTGAGCATTACCTATTAATTTACAGAGATTTTAACTTTAATAAACATGGTAGCATCATAAACATAACCTCACACTACATAAAAAAGAATAGGTAATAAGCAAAACGTACAATAATGATCATAGCATCGGACAATAAACATAACCTAATATTGCATATTTGTTTTACAGAGCGGAATCACGTCATGCCTAGGACTTACATAAGGAAGAAGCCTCCTCCTACCTACACCACTGAAGACTTAGCGAAAGCAGTGAGGGACATTCTTAACAGTAATAAAACCTACAGGGAAGCATCAGAACATTATGGGATTCCTTTGGGAGTTATGCATAATAGAATCAAGGGTAAGACTCATGTTGATAAAATGGGGGCAGGTCGCTCCACGGACATTCCAAAAGAAGTGGAAGATACTCTTGCCAAATGTCTTATTGCTAGGGCTCAAATGGGTTTCCTGTGCGACAAGGGTGAGTTGAAAACTCTGGTTCAACAATTTGTTGTGGCTAACGAGTTAAATGTCCGATTCAAAAATGGTAAGCCAGGTGAAGACTGGTACTATGGGTTTATGAAGCGACATCCTAACATTTCGCTAAAAAAAACCAGAACACTTGCCAAAAGCATGGAAGAATGCAAGGGATCCGTTTGTTGTTTACCATTTTTTTGAGGTGGTTAAGGATGCTTATCCAAAAAACTCTGTAGATGATGATTCAGGAAGCTTCATTTTTAATGCAGATGAAAGTGGGTTTCCTAACGACCCATCCCGCTTGAGAGGAATAGGGGAAAAGGGGAAACCTCTCAGCAGGGTTTCCGATGGTTCTGGAAGGGATAATACTACAGTACTTACATGCATTTCTGCTAATGGTGAGGTTCTACCCCCTCTCATAGTATACAAGGGACAAGCTGTTAAACAACGGTGGATATCACCACAACCATATCCTGGAACTATGTATGCTGCAACCACTAATGGGTGGATGGAAGAAGTCTCGTTTTATGAATGGTTCACTAAGATGTTCATCACCCATGTAAATGAAATATGTAAAAAGAAAGACATGACACATAAAACTGCTTTTCTTTTTTATGATGGTCATGCAAGCCATATAAGCATTCGCATTATCGAGCAGGCAATCATCAACAATGTGGAGCTGATAAAATTTCCCAGCCACCTTACAGATCGTCTTCAACCACTATATAAGTGCATATTTGGTCCAGTTAAGACTGAATGGGACAAGGTTTTAGTTTCCCATGGTAAAACCAAGATGGGAAGTGGTCCTTCTCGTCTGAAAAAATCTGAGTTCGCGACATTACTGGGGAACGTTTGGGCAAAGATGAAAACGGACAACATTGTCAACGGCTTTCAGTCAACTGGGCTGTTTCCTCTTGATGAAACAAAACTACCAGAAGATCTTTTTGATCCACAAGACCTGTCCCGATACGAACAACGGAAAGCAAATTTGGAACACCACACTGAACCACAAGCACAGAATGAGAATAGGGACAAAGTTGCAGCTGAAGATTTATATTTTCCAGGAGAAATTTTACCTTCGGCCGATTGTGATATGTTTGCTTTGGACTTAAGTTTTAAACGATCAAGCGTAGATGCTAGTGAAAGCACATCTGGATGCATTCCACCGAACCAAGTGCCAACTAACTTAGTGGATATTTTCTCTCGAAGCATCGCCGCAAGTACAGTTACTTTATCCAGCCCTGTGAAAAAGTTACTCACAACTCGCTTGAAACATCACACCTATGGGGAGGTCCTCTCTAATGATGATGTCTTTCAACGCCTCAAAGATGCTGAAGAAAAGAAACAAGAAGCCCCCAAAGTGACAGAGAGGAAATAAGAAGATAGATAGAGAAGTGGAAAATCCGAAAAAGGTCAGGCAACATGAAGGAAGTGAAAGTGAAGGAAACGATCTGCCTGGTGAACTTTTGGATGACAACTGCGCTATTGAGGACTTCCTTCATGAAATGGAGGCTGAAGAAGTTGAGGAAATCATTTACTTAGAGCCATCAGTTAATGATATTTCTCAATCCACCTTTGTTCTTGTTGACATTGTAGGAGGAACAAGACATAAAACACACTTTGCTTATGTTTGTCAAGTAGATGAAGTCTTAGATGAAGAGCATTGGTAGAAACAAAATTGAATTAATTTTAGTGGAGAATGACAAATTCACCATCACTAAATGCCAGATGAAAGCTATTCTGCCGTGCCCAACATACAAAAAAGCAGGAAGAAAATCTGTGTACAAGTTTAGTGGCAGTGTTAATGTGAAAGAGGAGTAAAATTAGAAACATTTAGATTCATTCTGCATATTTTCAATAATTTGCTTCTTGATTTTAATAAAATATGTTAATGAAATAAACATCCACTGTTGTCCCATTGACACATTTTTATGGTTGTTGTAGTAGAATATAATAATTTCTTGACAAAAAAGGCTCAAAAAAGTAATCTATAGATCATTGTGATGTTCGTATTGGGGTAAATATGAACAATGTAATTATCCTCTTGAATGATGTTTGCAACTTATCCCTGCCAAATGTTTTTGTGTGAATTTTATGATTTTTATAGTCTACCATCCGTACACAGAGATAGATGTTCATAATTACCCCATAGTCTCCGGGGTAAATATGAACATCTGGGGTAGTTATGAACAAGCATTTCAGTTACTTTATAATTAATCCACAGCACCAATAACCAAATTTAATTGAAGTATTTGAGTAAAACATTAGTTTTATGGAGGTTCTAAAAGGTTTTACATGGTTCATATGCTCCTAAATCCCATCAGTAATTGAAACTAGTAAGATTTGTTCACAATTACCCCAACTGACCCGACTTCTTCCTCCTACTTTTTTTTTTTTTGCATCGTTAGACGCAAAACACATGCAGGCAGTGCGTACAAAATAGCTTATTTAATTCAAGAGAATAAGAGACAGATTCTCGTCGAATTAAAGTTCCTGTTGGTAACTTTCGGTAGTAAACCCGATTTCCATCAAAAGGCAAACTATTTTTATCACCCGAAGGTTGGATAGGGTGAACAGATAAGAAAATAATTTCTCAGCAGTCGTAGCATTTTTTCTTGGCGGGGCAAATTCAGAAAGTTTTTGAATTTCACTGTAATCATCGTCTGTAAGTGTAAGTGGCTTCATCGCAACGCTATCGATATTTGCACTAGCTCCGGTATCGCTAGAAATTGTTTCTTGTGATGCTGTGTCCTGCGTGATTAGTATCGGTACAGCCGCCACTGCCATGCTCTGTTCTGAACTACTTGCATGCGAAACTGAATCCAATTTTTCGTCTGACTCAAATATTGATGATGATGATGATGATGATGAGGGTCCTACAAAAATTAAATATTGTATATACATATTTGATAGCTAAACACATTCACAAAAATTCATTGAAATTGGTTGCATGGCTTCGGAAATTTAATAAAAATCCGCCGTTTTTCTTCTACAAAAATACGAGTAAAGGGAGCCTCATTACAAAAGTTCAGCTACCTAGGTCCGAGGGTTTGGGCTGAGCATTAATGAGTTTATCAGCCAGTAATTTTGTATATAAAACATTAATATTTCTAAAAATTGAGCATTCTCTAAAATATTCCGTACCTATCTGTAGCTTAAAATTCATACAACTGAAAAAATATATAAAAAGACGTAACTTTGGCTTAAAACAGGTAATTTTGACAGATTTTAGAATATAAAAAAGGAATTAAAAAGTGAAACTACACGTAAAACTAACTAATATGTAAAGATTTCTTAAATTATAAAAGAAAAAAACTGTATTAAATTAAATCTACTAACCTGGTTGCGTTTCGCTCCGATTTTGAGGATCTTCAAGCTCTTGAGATGTAGACGTGAAGGAAAGCCTGGATTTCTTTGGATTCAAAGCCGCTGTTTCTATTCGATCTTTCTTTTATTTTTCCGTTTCTCGGAACCAGTTTTATGTTTATATGCCGCTGAATGTTGTAACGTGTGTACCTGCGTACGCTTGCAAAGTATTGTACCCCTGACTTTTCACGGCATACCACCTGCAACACAGTGTGCTGGGCAGGCTTCCCCCGAATAGACGAGACTATTCTTCTTCCAGCTCGTCAGGGAAGCCTGCGAGTATAAAAGGGCATGCGCCCAGACTGTCGATAAGCAGAACAACTGGGACATCCAGCTAGCAGGCTGCTTCGCTGCTCCGACACCGCTCGTCGGCCTACACCGTCAATCGCCGCGGAGTTGCTGCCGCCCGAGGACCGACAAGACATCGACTGGGTGAGACCTCTCAGAGTGGTAACCCAGGATATGAACAGTTCTTGTGGAAGCGTCGCTGGATTAGGCATAAAATCTTTCAGTAAGAACATTAAATAAAAACGAAGGTCCGGCCACAAGGCCAAGAGGGCGTGGATTAGCTAACTTCAGTGAGGGCCGAGCGAGCGGAAGTATTGACACGATCAAGACACTATCGAGACACTATCACAGCCAGATCGTAACTCTGTATGGACTCTAACTCTACCGCCGGTAACGAAGAATCGTAGCCCCAAGAGACAGTGAACAAGATAAAGAACTTACGCGTTACTACGGGAATGCAGAGAGAGCTTCACATGGTACCGGGGGAAGAGTAACGAAAACCTACCCATAAACATTGACAGCATTACACGATTAGCTGCGTGTATATATTTGTAACCTCTGGTATTATCTATCTGTATTTACATTACGTGTAACATTGAGTAATATTGAGATTCGGTATGTTCCTTGTAACTTTGTAAATGGTATAGGCTTAGTAGTTGAAATTGACGGCGTTTTGATCGTTAGCTGTGACGAGCGCACGGCTCGCCACAATTAAGGGTATTGTTTTGTTTTGTTTTAATTGTTCAGGAATCGAGCACGTAGGGTTAATTCGTACGTTTTGTGTTCTAGTGGGAACTTACCACAGCAGTTCGTCTCCATGAGAACCCGACTTGTTTAAGTGTTATGTCAGTTTGAGAATCAATGCAATTCCTTTTGGTGTTATTAAGTTTGCCAGTAAATTGTTATTGGATCGAATTTAACTTAGCAACTAATTTCATAACCACCCGCAAACGTCCCTTTTTCCTTCTTGTTAGGGTTTTCCGGTGTCCTTAGTAAAACCCGCGACAATGTGACTGAAACCATTAAGTATATCAATTTGAGCAACTAATGCCTATATCTATAATATTAGACATGTACAAAGGCTCCAAAGTAATTTTTTTCTGAAGGCAATTAAAATAATATGCAACTTACCTTTTTCCATTGTAATGGTCAATTAAGTTTTTTGATGTATTAAGTGTTTAACATAATATTAGGAGAGTTAAAACAAACTACACGCATCACACATCAAAACATAAAAAAACTATCAATATATTTAAAAAAAGTAATATTATGAACTTGCACTAACTAGAGTATCGGTGATAACGGCAATACAAACCGACAAAACAATGGAATACGATGCCAGGAGCAAGGAGCGCGCGTTGGGGATTACCCAACCACAATATTCTTTACTTGCGTAATGCGTTCCGTTTCATCAGAAATATGAGATGAGAGTGAATAAATACGTTACGTTCGTTAATTGTTATTTATAAATGTTGCAGTACCGTATCTATCGAGTTTTTAAGAACACCTAAAAATTAAATTTCGTTTTTTTAAATATCTATGAAACAATGTAAAATGTAATGCATTACACTATAATGATACACATCTAAATAAGTTGATTCGATCAAAAGTTATAGCCGTTAAGAAAAAAAAATGAAAACTAGTTTCAGGGGGTGGCTTGCTCAGATTCAACCATTTTTCGAATTTTACTATTTTATTTCTCTCTAATTGTATAAACGAACTATCTGATCTAGTTTTACACTTAGGTCGCAAGAGCTGGGACCTAGCCTGCGCGGGCCTCCTATCCTACGGTTGCCGCAAGCCCCGCAAGCCATGCCCGTGGGGGGCCCGCGCAGGCTGGGGCCTGGCTGGCAAATGCCACCTCGACTATATGGCCAGTCCGACGCTGGCCATGGCAACAATCGCTGCCATGGCTGGCCAATCCCCTCCTAGCACATGATGCATGCGACCCTCTCCCTGCATGGCTAATCCCAGCATGACTAAGGCGTGATAGGCTTCGGCCTGAGACGCACTTAGGTCACTCCCTAACCCGGACCCCTCCCAAACACACTTAGTTTTAGTTAGGTTAGGAAAAAAATCACCTAGCTAGAGATTCCTACCTCAGAGAAATCTGGGAGAAATTAAGCAGGAATTTGGAAATTAGCTTATTGCTGCTCTCCTCTCCCCTCTCACTCTCTAGAATCTCTTCCCTCCTCCCTTTGGAGTGGCCTTCGGGAGCACGCTCTAGATTCCACTCCCCTGGGGCCATAGGGGAGAACCTCTAATTACCGAGACTGAGACCTAGTTTTTTGAAGTAGGGTAAATGCGGGATAGACGCCACACTCATCGTAGTTCTCAGTTCACTAACTAGATGGTGCGGTCATTGCTTCCATAGTATCCTGACAGATGGCACAGTAATCCTCTAGCAGTCAGAGGCGCTTCTGTGAACGAGTAAGAACTACGCTGGTGTTTATTGACTCGTAAGTATTGTTTCTAGCTTTGAAATATTTTATATCTGTTCGTTATTTTGCATTTATTAAACAAAAATTAAAATATATCTCAATATTATAGTTGTATGTGTTTGTTCCGTTGTTGGAACATACTATGGTCGTATATTTTGATATATCATCACTGTTAACAAACTTTGGTGTAGTATGGCGTCTTTCCTTAGATTTCGGGAGAGATGCCACAGCTTGTTATGGGGAGAGATGCCACATCGGCTATATAAAATCACGCCTAGGGAGGGATGCCACATTTTTTATATGACTTAATATTCTATGGAAAGAAGTCACGGTTAGTCAAAATTTGATGGATAAGCCTCAAAATATTTTCAACATAGATGAAAGTGGTATCCAGTTGACAAACAAACCAGGGAAGGTTTTGACAATGAAAGGTGCCAAGGATGTCCACATCTTGACTCGTCGTGAGAGAGGCGAAAACATAACTGTAATTGCATGTTGCAATGCAGAAGGAGTATTTCTACCACCAGTTCTTTTGATGAAAGGAGTGAATAAGAAAAAATAATTCGTATATGGACTCCCTCATGGATCAGATGTTTACATAAACCCAAAGTCGTCGTTCATAACCACAGAATTGTTTTTAAAATGGTTTGAGGAGCATTTCGTACCCCGGAAATCTCCTAGTAAGACTGTTTTGATTTTGGACGGCCATGCATCACATTACAACGCATTCGACATGTTGAGTCTGGCTGACAAGAATGATGTGATCATAGTATGTTTTCCTAGTCACACAACACAGGCTCTCCAGCCACTGGATCGTTCATTTTTTGGTCCGCTTAAGGTATATTACAACAAAGAGGCCAAAGTGTGGATGCATCATCATAAGGACAGAAATATCACTAGATATCAGGCTGGATATCTCATTGGCAAAGCCTAGGAGAAGACAGCATCAGTTGGTAATGCAGTTGCGGGGTTCAAAGCAACATGAATAATCCCCTTAATCCCGTCATTGTACCAGAGCACTTTTATGCAATATCTGATGCATCTGTTTCCACATTGACAACTATCAACACGCCATTTACTTCTAGCAGCCCTGTTTCATCAGCTCCCACAACTCATTCTACAGCACTTTCAGCTGCCATTCCATCAACATTTCGAGCCTCAAATCCAACCCCATCAGGATCTTCCACATTTGTTTCGACAACTTCAACCCCTGAAAGTGAATCCATACACCAACGAAATATCTTCATGAGGTTAGTCCCATGCCAACTGCTCCAGTTTCTCTCAGCATGAAAAGAAAACAATCTGCAGCAGTTTTGACATCGCCAGAACACATTCAGAAATGCAAAGATTCCAAAGAGAAGAAGCAAAAGAAATTAGAAAGACAGCTCAACACCAATAAATGTAAAAAGAAGGTACCAAAGAAGAAAAGTAAACATGCGAAAGTCGAAGAAGCAAGTGATGTTTACAAATTTGGTATCAACGAGACACTTGCTACAAGTGAAGATAATGTGAGTACCAACAATTGTGTAGAATGCTGGGAAAATTACTACACCACCAAAGAGAAGGCAGACTGGATTCGGTGCGAGGTGTGCCACAAGTGGCTCCACGAGTCATGTACGATGTATGGGCCCACGTGCAACACTTGCGGAAGAGAAGTGAAGAGACAGGACGTGAATTAAGTAAAAAAAATCACGTGAGGCATCTCTCCCGATTTCCGTGGCATCTCTCCCTTAGCCTGTGGGAGAGATGCCCAAAAATAACTTTCATTGTTATTTTTTATTGGGTTTTTTTGATTATGTTATTATCGTTTAATATTTTATCACAGTGAGTACACTTCTCTGACATTATTTGAGAATTTGTTTAATGTATTAAAAATAATTTTATAGAATTTGAGATTTTTTTTTTTTCAAAATGTGTGGCACCTCTCCCGCAATTACCCTAGTTATGGACCGTCCGCTAGATAGCAGTTTTCATATGTATATTGCTGACATGACTACATTAATTTATTAGGAGAAGTAATGCATAAGCTATTATCAGGCATACAAACCAGTGAAAATTCACTCTATTTAGGTAGCCACTAATTTTGTGGTGTGCAATACAATGAGTTTTTTGGACCTCCTACTCCTTTATTTATTACATGACGGTTTATTACAAAACACCATTGAGTATTTTCGCATCGATTAAATTAGTTTTGCGTCGCCAAGGAGATAACTTAATATAACCAAAAAAACTTTGTATGAGAACCTCTATTCCGATTTTTTATTTGCTGGTAGTTATGGGCCCGCCCAACAGATAGCGACACATGTCGCCTGAAACATGGTTTCAGTTTCCACTGTAAGAGTCGCACTTCTATATTTCCCTCCTTGTTCTGTGCCTGGAGCGGCCCTCGGGAGCTCGCTCTAGGATTCCTACCTCTCCACCCCCTTGGGGCGGCCTTCGGGAGCTCGCTCCAGGGCTCCGACTGATACCCTTCCTCGTTCCTTACCTGACCACTCTCCTCCATAACCCCTCTCAGCATTGGGCACTACCCGCCTGCAGGAGCTGTTCGGCGACAACGTGTGAGTGCACTACGCCCAGGGGGTCTTTCACCCCACCTCACACTACTCCAGCACTGGATGCTGTTGCCGGGACACGTCAATATTCCTTGTAAAAAAATCCAGTACAAAGCGGGGGTTTAGTTTAACCTGGATGGAAGACCTACCATCAACAGCACAGACCCTGATGGCAATGATGCTGACAGCTCCACAGATCCCAATGGCATTGACGTCGATGGCTTCGCAGTTACTTTTGCCAACGGCGTTAACAGTTGCACATACCCTTCAAGCACTACAGGAGATTTCGATGATTTCAGTATTGGAAGCAGATCAGACCTTAGAGACTTCCATTGATGTTTTGTGACTGTTGCCAGCAATCTTGGAGATTTTAACGCCTGCAGTGTATTCAGCAACAGGACAGTGGATGTCAATAGTGCAACAGGTGTTGCAGACAGTTTATTCACTATCGAAAGTTAAAAAGACACATCAGAAATAGTAATGGATTTGTTGCGCATTCATCAGAATCAAACTGTATATTCTGTGGCAAGAAATTTGTATGCATGAAACATGCAAGGCATCATTAAATATATCACTGTCCTTTTAATGAAACTGAGAACTCTGTGCTGTGTGAAAAATGTGGTAATCATGACGTAACAGTGTCCGGTGCGGGAGTGGCTTGAGGTGGGGTGAAAACCCCCCGGGGTGTGACGTCCTCAGTCATCATTGCCAAGCAGTTCCTGTAGTCGGGCAGGCAGCTAGGCAGAGAGGGGCTGCGGCCTCGGGTCGCAAGGTGGGTTGGTGAAGTAACCCTGCTGGTATGATAGCAACTGCTCCTCCTTGTCTCTCGGATGTTGGCGCTGTCGGAGATGCCTGTGACCTGCCCTCTGGCTAGGCATGGGAAAATAAATGGGAGGGGGGGGGGAATAGCCCTAGAGCGTAATCCTCGAAAGGCCGCTCCAGGAGGAAGGTCCTAGGGCGTAATCCTCAAGAGGCCGCTCCTGGGGAAGAGGGATGCTAGAGTGTAATCCCAAGGGCCACTCCAGCGAAGGATCCCAGTGCATAATCCCGAAGGCCGCTTCGGAGTAAGAAGAGGAGAGGAGAGGAGAGAGCACCACACCAAATTCTAGACTTCTGCTTTTATTCCCCAGATTTCTCTGAGGTAAGGATCTCTGTATGGTACAGTGCAAGCCACGCTTATATACAAGTCGGTTACATTATCATTACAGTCAATATTTACAGATTTAGCCTTTGCAGCATGTTCTGTAACATGTCACTGACTGTCCTGGGAATATGCTGATTTCTAAATCTCTGGGTGCTCACAACACGAGCAGAAACCCACTCTTTCCCTGAGTAATGCCACAATGAATCCCAATTATTTACATTCTGCAGCAGGCGCAATCTATTGGCGCCGGGTGCATCAACATCTTACAGGATAACTATCTTGGGTTGACGTCATCCCGACCATGGCCTCTAAGCCCGTGCTCCGCACCGCTAGTACCCGATCCCATTTTCGGAGTGCACCCCCAGCCCGCGCGGGAATGAGTCAGGCCTACACCTCGAGCGTGACCCCAGTAGACTCAAAGAAACTTAAGGGCACGGAACCCCGGGGGCTCGAACCCATAAAACAATTAAAGGAAAAGACACTAGGATACAGTTATCAATTCCCAGACATCAAACAAGTGCGTCGTAGCCACTCCGTGCGAACACCGCACGTACAGAGCAGACAACGAACCTCATTAACATTCACCGCGGCCACTGGCCTTAATTAAAGTGCCCGTGACAATGATAAAGTTGGATTAGGAGAAATCCCACTAATACAGTTCACAGGGAGACAATATGTTAATAAATTTACAGTCGCCAACTTGATGCCACAATTCAAATAATTAAATACTCTAAAACAATTGTTAAACCTTAAGAACCCAATTACCCTGTGCTACCTTTTAATTAGGCACCTGGAACATGTTTTTAGCTTATAATAGAGCAAATTCAGTTAATGTAAGTTTTTGGTGCCGACTCACAAAGGAGGTAAAAGTTTCCCTCCCTTGCGAGGCGGCCATGTTCGGCAGTCTCCAACCACTCCGCGCCGGGTCAAGACATGTGTCCGTGAGCAGCCCTCCACTTTGTTCCACCGATCATTCTGTAGTTACTTTAATATTTAAACCTTTTCTTGTACTTCATTACTGCTCACGTCGACTCGGCGTGTAATTTTTGGACCCGGGCTTATCTCGACCATTTTCTTTAGTGGTTCCGCACCGCGTCGCGGATCACGCCACTTACGGCACTGGCCGACTCCAGCCAACACACTTTCACTAGACCACCGCGCATACGCCTGCCGGCTGCAATCTCAAGTAAGTGTGAGGTGTAATTTAAGATCACGCTCACTGAGCCACCTTGACAGTTAACTTTCGGTACTGGCCGTCTCCAGAACACTAGTAACCGCGCCCCGCGAGACTGCCGCGGCAAATTCATTGTGTTATATTAGTGTCGTGTTTTGTTCTGTAATCAGCGTGTGTTAATGTAACTGTACCACGGCTCAGATGCCGCATAGCGCCTTAGCATAGTGTTTGTAGCAGTTCTGCCACCTTGTAGAGTACGCATAGGGAGTACCGAGTACCCATTCGTACCTACGGAGACATCCGTTAATTAAACGAAAATCAACATAACCGGTGTCGCTTACGATTATTTCGCGCCACCCCGTCCTCCACACAGCCGAGCGGCCTCAGGGAAGTTCATGTTAGACCTCAAGCCGCGTACCTGGCGGGGCACGCGGGGGCAGAGTACCCACGACCCATCACCAACGGCCTAGTGTTCCACTAGCCTGGCGACCCCCAGACAACAGTAGCACTGCGACGCCCGTAGCGCCCGTCAGGTACTTCCCGGGCCTTCCACAGAGGTCGGGTGACGGCAGGGAATAGATATTAGGTAAAATTACCCTGTGGTATCTGGGGCAGCCATGTTCTTTTCAGGGATGAGCATGCAGCATCCTCACAAGGGGGCCGAGGCCAAATGCAGGACATGACAATCAACTGTCAAGTGGAACTGCCATGAAAAGATATGTCAAGACATGTAAAGGACTTGATTCATACTCTAAGAAGACTGTATAAATCGAGAAATGCCAGTGATTTGTTTTTTTCTTTCGTTCTTATAGTAGAGTAGAAAAAATGTTATTATAAATTTTTTTCTTTTAAATTTTGTTGGATATTTTGTCGAACATGCAATTTTTTAATATGATTAATATCCCTTTCTTGTATCAGTCAAGGATCGAATCAAGCACTGTATGTGTTTAAATCAATAATTATTTTCTCGAATTTCTAGGTGAAAATTATGACATCCAATACAATTGACAAGATGGAGGATGCCAAGGTAATAAATAATACAGCACTCTAGAGGGTAAAAACTAAACTAACCCAATGATAGCAGATTTAGCAGATGAAAAGAAAATGGAGGAGCCAAGATGTCCACCATGACATTACACTACATGACACTCAGGGGCGCAACAACTACATTTCCAAAGGGGGGGGGGGGGGAAGCAATATACATTTTTATAAAGAATCATCGATCCCCCCTATCGAAGCGGGGGGTCCGGGGGGTCCTCCCTCGGGAAAATTTGTATTTCAAGGTGAAAATAGTGCTATTTAAGCAGTTTTATTATCTAAAAATTGATTACCCAGCACTTTCTTTGCCCCCGTTTGCCCCCATTTCAAGTTTTCAGAGGGGGGGGGGCAAAATACCCTTGGCCTCCCCCCCCCCCTGTTGTTGCGCCCCTGATGACACTATATCTACCTTGGCATGAGTGGTGGAAGGTCAGTCTGCCGGTGGCTTCTTTGGAGAAAGGATCCAAAACAATTTTTAATCAAATGACCTCATTGGGTTCGAAGCGAAGACTTCATGATGTACCTAAGTACTTTTTTATTAAAATTTTTATTAAATAATTTTTTATGAATTTTAAAATTTTCCCGTTTTTCTAACATTAAAATTAAAGATTTTCGAGATGGTGTATATGGCAAAAATTACATCATTTTAAAATCCAAAATGGCAGAATCGTTTTTTATTAAAATATTATTAATTACATATTTTGTTAATTTTATAAATTTTCTCAATCCTCTAGCATAAAGAATACCTACATATGTTAAAGATGATGACCATAACCAAAGTGCAACATTAGGGAGTAGGGCATTCGATTCCAAGATAAAACAAAATGGCAGAAAGTAATAAAGTACAATATGGTAAAATACAAAATGGCAGTATAAAAATAGCTGTATGGCTCAATATCAAGGTCAAATGTCGAGGTCAAGGTCAAGGTCATTCAATATGACAATCATGACGTAATGAGGCCGGTCATTGAACCCATCCTAATCCTGGCTACAGATCTAGTAGTAGGAGGCCCACTCATATACTATTTTGTTTTTTTTTTTCTAAATTTATTTTGATTAGTAATGTGGTATTTTCTGTTCTGTGTTTTTAGTTGTGTTATAGGAACATGTGGCTGTGCTGCGGGAACAACTTTGAACACAAGCGAGAGAACATGTTGTTGATTGATCGTTTATTGTGAATTTTGGATGTTATAATTCCTTGTGAATAAACGCGGTTCCCACAGATTAGTTTATGTGTTCGCTTGTTTTCAACTTCTTATTACTCCTATCAGGGAACAACATCCTGTACACAGCACTATCTTGGTTTTGGCCTGTCCTATGCTTGGGGGTATGGCCCAACGAAGCACGTGTTTTGGGTTACATCTATGAAACCATCGATAAAGAATGGAATCGATGATAATCTATTAGAAGGTCCTCTGGCCTTAGTTGTTTGGTATTCACTGGTAACTTTTAACTTAACGAAGGAACTTTATCTATAGCTACTAGAACTTCAAGCAGCAGTGTTGAAGAGAAATAAGTGATTTACTGGGTTACTCCTCAGCAGTGTGAGCTGTGGTAATGGAGGAGAATAGAAACTTAATTTTCGTAATTACTGTTTCTAGTAGAACTTTTGCCCAGGTTGTGAAGGAAGTCAGTATTCTTTTAAGGTTCAGGATAGTCAAGGTATTGTAGTGGTAATACCACTGGTATGTATAGTGTAGTAATATTTATGAGAAAACCAAAGTGTTTTACTTATGTAAAAAACCATAGTGGCATCCAAATTGAATGCTACAGGAACCAAGTTCCTAAATTAACTGTTTCATTTTGAGTTAACCAGTCTTAATCCACTTTGAAGTGAATTATTTTTTCACGTACCATATTGTTACGATTTACAGGGTTCGTAAAGGGATAGCCCAATTAAAGATTTTTATCACACACAGTTTTATTTATTGCCACTACTTATGTCACTTACAAATAATCTTCTAAAATGGCAAACAATTATCTACACTTAAAGAAATGTCTATTCCCTAGTCACTCGTTTTTTACAATCCACACACCTCGCTGGGCCGCACCTCTGGCGCAACTCTTGCCGCAGCACCCCTCGTGGATCTCCGCCGTGGGACTCTGTCGCTGCCGACGCACTTACCTTCGCCGAGATCCCACTCGACGCCTCGCTCGGAACTTCGCTCGGGACTCCGGCGCGCCCGCGAAACTATCGCCCGGAACTGAACTCCCTGCCCTGGAACCTTCGTCCAAGGACTTCACCACTCTGCCGCACCCGCGGCACTATCGCCCCGAGAACTCCGCCGCGGGAAAGCTCCCGCCTGAACTCTGAACTCACTCAACTCTGACTCCGGCGTCCTCGTTTTATATATCAGCCCAGGCGCTTTCCAGAAATCACAAGCGCGGCTGGGGCCAGTCGCGTCATTCCGCGCCGACCCGACGGCAGAAATATCTCGAAACACGTGTCGGCTTGTAATCTTACATGCGCGCTCGGCGCATATCATGTTGTGGCAGCCGCCAGCCAGCTCTGCACCTGCACGTGTCGCGGCCTTGCTCACGTTCGTAACATTATCTACATTATTTTCTTAGAGGGTCCTCTTTGTTTATTATCAGAATCTTAACTGCTTTGGTCTTGACTGAGATTAGTTGGTGCATATACAAATAATTTGCCAGTAATTTTGTATACAAGTTAAATGTTTAATATACTATAGTAGTATGTGGATTTAAATATTGATAAAGTTTGATATTTAATGCCTTAATTTTGGATGCTATTATAGTCGATTTCTACGAGTCATGAATTGAGTGTTTTGTTGTAAATGGTCGCAAAACTAATATGTTCTTTTAGGTGCTGCAAGACACATTCAGATTGAAAGCTGCATATTTTGACGTAATAAACAAACACAGGTTTATGTAATTTTAAACTATCCAATCCTGTTTTAATAATTATTTAGGTAATTTTATTGAAATACTTAAATATCCAAGTAAAATAACACATATTTCTCAGTATTAGAAGATGAAATAAAAAAGTTTATTTTAAATTTCAACGCAAATAAAATTTGTGTAAATTTATTGAAAACTTGCTTTGTTGGATTCAGAAATGTTCTTAGAGTAAGTGAAACCAAATTCACTCTTTGCGTGATTTTATATATATATATATATATATGTATATATATATATAAATTATATCACGCAATGAGTGAATATATATATGCAATTAGCTAGTATTTCAGTACATACTCACCATGATATGTAATCTAAGGAATGTAACGAGCAAATTCATGTGTTCTCTTGTTGCAAATACACTAATAATACGAAACTCTGACACTTAATTTAACGTATAATTCTTTAAAATAAAGCCAAGCGTTATAATATAAGCCAATTGTGTTTTCAACTTAATTTCTGAACGCGAATCATACGTATTTCCCGCACCCGCCGCTAAAATTAGTTGTCGAAGCAATAACGTTGACTATCAAATCATCTGATTAAAAATTAAAAAAAAAAAAAAAACTTGAAAAAAAAATACCACTGGCTTTTAACTTGATTTTGGACAAGGACTTTCATTAAAATACTACCCACCTTGGTAAAATTCATTAATCAGTTAATACTATAACGTTTACCTTTGTCTTTTTGAACTTTGGTTTTTGCCATCCGACACAGATGGCAGCAGCCATGGGTGATACACATTTCCGTTTCTTGACTTCCGTTTAATTCGCAAAATTACTCCCACCAAACGCCATACCGAGAGCTAAGATGTTACACATTACATTATATATATATATTATATATATGAATTTATGTAAATTACGTGCGTCCAATTTACTATCGACTTCTGTATAGTGGATACATGATATTAAAATAACTATTTTTGTATAATTACAAAAACACAATTCGTTACTTGTGTTAAAATAATTCATAATGATTTTCCTACGTTTTACTTTTATATTGTTTGTGGATACCTATAGTTCTCACTACTTACTTCCATTTCACAGCCTTTGGGTAAAATGTTTGCCCAATATATTACTAGTAAACAAATGTCTGATCTAAAACCATTATGTTATATTTT
Organism: Bacillus rossius redtenbacheri; assembly: GCF_032445375.1. NCBI lineage: Eukaryota > Metazoa > Arthropoda > Insecta > Phasmatodea > Bacillidae > Bacillus > Bacillus rossius. Next base: position 23,358,273 of record NC_086335.1, on the reverse strand, counting down.
TGTCATGTTATATTAAAATAACAAATAGACAAAAAACAAAGATTCTATAAATTATTTAGTAAGGTATTTAATACTCTCAATAATCGTTTTAATAACTATTAGATACATTTTTGCACTGCATAGATTTGTTGAAATTATTTTATTATTTATATATTTACATGATCAATTTTATATATAAAAATTACATTAGGCTGCAAATACATATGCAACATTTTGCATAAAATTTCTGGAACTTCACCACTTCTGTTGTTCATCAAAACTTGAAGTATATTGTGACGTGCCTGAAAAAAAGGAGTTAAAATGTTGCAACAATTATGTAAATAGACATCTGAATTTCACTACAAAATCTTATCTGATACTGTATTTACTTCCTAAAGAGCATCGTTCTATTTACACAATACTGGCAACATTTTGGCAATTTATTTTCTTGGCTTTTGAGAAATAACAAGGTAATACAATAAACCCCCAAAAATGATTCGTTTATTTGCTTGACTCTGCCCACAGTAACAAATATCTTATTTGGACTATCGCGAATTCAAAATCCAGCATCTCATCTGGCCATAACATTTTTTTTGTATGCAAGTTTAGCTGCCTGGTAATATTTAAAAACAAAAAAAAATTGGATGGCACCTTACTAAATGAATAAATGAAATTAATAAAAGTTTTACTATAAAAAAATAGCAATGGTTCGTTTTACATCACATGATGATGGACAGAACATTAAACGGTTTTGGAACCTTTAGGACTGACCTAGTTCTTCTAACATTAACTGTAAACTCGACATTTAAGTGTGACGCTTTTAACACACAAGGCCATAAATAATCCAGTCAATAGAATGTTGTCTATTGTTTAGAAATACTTTATGTTATATAAAGTTATGATTAAATTTCAAAAGTAAGTAAGCATAAAAAATATGTTACGAGTCTGCTCGAGACGAGGCCGGCTGGCCAGCCCTGTGCGCCAGCCAGCAGGATACCAGACGATGACCCCAGGTACTCCCTCCCCCTTCTTCCTCCTCTTACAACTACAAGGACCTTCCATTAGCGGGCTGCTAGAAGTACCAACACTTTTAACAATCATAGGTGCTAAACCAGTAGAATATCCCTATATTATAACAAGACAAATCATAGCTATCAAATATTTCAGATACTTTTTAACGGATAATATTATTCAAATATCGTCATATAAAATACTATACTACTAACTAATAAGTTTTTAGAAACATATATTTTTAAAATACAAAGATAAAAGTAGTTAAACGATATGTCAGTGTCTGCAGGGCCGGTGCAAGTTAAATTTGCGCCCTAGGCGAAAAACCTTAATGCTGCCCTACCCCGCCCCCCCCCCCCCGGCCGGACACCCCAAAAAATTTTCCTTGTCTCAAAATACATCACGTAAGCCTAAAATTTTGTAAACAGTCAAATGTAAGCAGGCTTGTGTTTTTTTTTTACTTTTTTACTTATTACAAATCATAAACAGGTCATCGTGGACTTTAAATAATCACTTATATCAATATAAACATTCCAAACTGTTACAAATATCCATTTTCATCTAGTTTCAATAATCGTTAAACATATTATATCAGCTGTTATGTGTCGTGCTGCGCCGCCCCCAGCTACTTGGCGCCCTGGGCGGTTGCCTAGTTCGCCTATATGGACGCGCCGGCCCTGAGTGGCTGTATTTTACGACGTAAATTTTAATTCACACCTACTTAGTAGACTATCCATTATCAGACGCGGTCGAACACCATTACCGCAATATTCTGGGTATTCAAATACAGCGACGGTGAGGTAAAAAGTAAATTACGTCACGTCACATCATACCATCTCGTGACAATTCCCAACTACATGCGTGATGCCCAGCTCTTGACGAGGCCATAAAAAAATCGTATGCATTTTAAGTTGGGAAACCTGAAGAGTTGGCAACAGGTTCGCTTCACTGAGGCTGAGAGCGAAGGAGTGTTGTAGTGGTCTCCAACTTAATTTATAATCATCTCAAAAATATATTTCCCATAATTTTTTTCCCTCTAGTTACATTATTTTTAAATCCTATAAATTTGTTACATTGTTCCGGAAACATATAGAGCTATATATTTTAAAACATTAAATTGTTTGCCATTAGCATTACTTAAAGTTCCCATAGCTTTTATACTCTTTCATTGCTTACAAACACTTTGTTTAAGTTCATCACTAGATACAATTTTGAAGAAACATGTGTTAAGAATAGCCTTCTGATGCAGAAATGTTGAGAAAAATAATACACGTTGCGTAGCTATATTTATAACACATATTTTTTAAAAGACTAAATCGAATGACACTATTTTAACAGTGATTATTTTATTGTATTTATCTCAACATTTCAGTTCAAAACAGTTCAGGATACCTGTATTTGAGGGGAAAATAATCAACCCCAGACATATATAGGAATCAGTGAAAGTTTGGTTAGGGGCCGTTCAAGTATTACGTAAGCAGATTTATTACAATTATTTACCCCCCCCCCCCCCAATCACCCTTGTCAGCAAAAGTAAGCAAAGCTTTTACCCCCCCCCCCCCCATTCCAAGCTTACGTAAACATTGTTATATGCATTTTTCTTTTAATGTATTCTGGGGTTTTTTTTTATTGATTCATGAGCAGCAGTTATAATTTTAGAAATAAGAAAATAGATTTAGGATAGAGGACTTTAACACACATAATATTCGTTTAAACAAACTTTATTGACACGGTATTCAACATAGAGTAAGGTACAAATATTATAATCTTAAGTAATATTACGAACAAAACAAACTTCTGCTGCATTCCCAAATAAAGCAATATCGGCAATTGTTTTCAATAGTAGCCTAATGGTTGATCGTTTTCTAGGCTAGGACGTCGACTAAATCCCTCATGGATAGTTTTTTTTAATTTTTTTATTTCTGTATTTTCAAGACAAATATATTCTAACTTTCTTTTCATACCATCTCTGTGTTTCTTCTGGGCAACTGCGTTTTGAATCTTCCTGTTCAGAGACTGTTTCGCTGTTTTTAATTCTTCGCGCAACTTAATGATCTGTTTATCAACTTCAACACGGCTTGGCATAGTATCTCTGGCAGAATACAAAGCACTCAGTTTTTTTTTCGAGTTGAGCAATCTTATTTTTCATAGCTTCCTGAGAAGGTTTTGCTCTCGGCTGTTTATCTGTATTTTCTATGTCTTCGCATTGCTGTTGTGATTCCACTCCGGGTTTTATATCGTTTTCTTTCTGTTCTTTAGTATTTGAAGTTGGCTGTATAATTTTTTTTTCTGCAGGCTTACAGGTATTCGTTGCCTAAAAATTAAATCATTATATAGGTACTGCTAATGATTCTCTTATTAAGCTACAAAAATATAAAGTTCTGACCAAAAAGAGTTGTTACATACACACTTTAGTGAGTACATTTAATATGTTTAATTTAATTTAACATGGCGAGAATAAATCCGCAGTTTCATACATTTATCCGATCAAATACAGGGTCGATTATTGAGACGCGTAAGTAAGGGTATGATACCGTTATAGTTACAAGAAAGCGTGCCAAGAGACCTTCCATAAATTTTTGAAAAAAATTCTATACATTTTGTAAGAGAAAAACTATTAATCAACTGAAAATTCTTTTTTGCTTATCAATCATATTTCTTATTGTGATCGAAACACTCTTTTAGGCCACATAAAAAACTGCATTCTAAGATTATTTAAAAAGCCACAGCCGGGAATCGAACCCGTCAAATACAGAAAATTAGCACCCTGTATTTTTGTGACCAATCGATGGAGTCAATCATAAGGAATAAATCTATCCAATGAACATTACCTCTAAAATTTAAGGTAGGTCATAATATCTGCTAATCATTAAACGTCAGTAGTATGTAAATGGGCATACTAGATCTGGCTTCTGGCTGAGGTGCCGAGGTGCCGGTCCACCATCTTGGATTTGTGACGTCACGGCGGCAAAAATTCCTCAAAATTCCTCAAAAATGACTCAAAATGACTCAAAAATTCCCGTTTTAAGAAAAAATTTCCCGTTTTCGAGGGAAAAATTCCCATTTCGAGGGAAAATTTCCCGTTTTATTCCTCAAAAATCCCAACGGCTAGAAATGTCCTGATAGAGGCTTAAGCATCCTTAACTCAAGCCTCAGTTAAGCCTCTATCAGGATGTGACCTTGACCTTTGACCTTGACCCCGACGGCCATCTTGGATCCACCATCTTGGATGACATCATTTCGTTTTCTCGAACATTCCGGCATTGTGTTATCCGCCATTTTGAATTATGACGTCACCGTTGCAATTTCCGTTACGGCCGCCATCTTTAACTTTTTTATTCATTATCCGATTTTAACGAAATTTTTTTTTAAAATTATAAAAAAATTTAAATAATATAAATTTAATAAAATATTTATAAAAAACAAACATTAACGACACTGAGCTCGGAGTCCTCGGTTCGAACCCGACAGAGGCAAAAAAATTAAAAAATGACGACCGATCCTTCCCCTACGGTGGACGCAGGCATACTGACTCCCTCCACTTTTTTTTCAAAGCATAAATATATCGTCAGGTAGTATGACGTCATGTCCGCCATCTTGTCCTCGTCTGCTGGAAGCCATCATCAGTGTATCGTCGGCGAGAGTGCGCTGACGCCATGTTAGTTTAATTCTTATCCGCTAGAGTGCAGTAATCATTTATTATTGCTGTGACACCCGACATCTTGTCATTTGGCTGCCATCTTGAAAATCCATAATTATTTAGCTAGAAATTCGGGAAAAATTCCAAAATTCATTAAATAAATTTGTAATCTATATACTGATCGATTAGGTCGACTAAGGTCCTTGGTACGATCTAGGACGATGCAAAAAAATTAAATATAACATCAATTTAACATAATAGTAACAGGTTCGAGGAATTAAACACCACAAGTTCTTTTACAAACATAATATTTATTACATAATTTCTATTCTACTACAGGATCATTTGCGAAAGCCAGCAATCTTATAATCATTTAGTTCCGCAGCGGTGTGAAATGACTAATTCTTAGCTCCAATCGGTTTATACTAGACAGAGTCCAGCCAGAACCTTTACAGACATAGTCCACCTCTTCTTGACAGAGTTTCTGGATACCGTTTTTAACAGTTTGCTTCACATCGTTAGAACTGTAAATTACTGCAGCCGATGTCTTGAATGCACACTTCTTCACTTTGTCATCGAACGGATATGGCTTTCCATATATACAGTCCAACCACAAGTTATATTTCAAAGGTCCGTTTGTTGCTACATCATCAGTAAGCTGATTGATTATCTTCTGTCTGATATCGTCAAGAAAATTACAAATGTCTTTCGACTCACCTAACGTATTTAAATAATAGTAGTCCTTCAATGTTCCACGAAATGCAGACTGCGCCAAGTAGAAACCATTATCGTTCACTTGTAATGCGCCGAACACAGTCTTAGGTTTATTTTCCTGTTCAGACGTCATACCAATCGGTTGCTGCACATCGGTTTTCTTGCTTGTACGCTCACGAGCCTTCAACCTAAACCGAGGAGTCGAAATTTCTGCAGGTAGTTCAGCAGTAGGCACACGGACTTCACCTTTACAGTTTTTCGCATGTCGACGCAAATTATCAATTCTAGTAAACCATTCATGACACTCATCACATCGAAACTTCATGCGAGATGGATTCTTCGTGCATTTGCTCCGCTCATGTCTTCGTGCATCATGAGCAAATGCGAACGACGTATCACAGTAGCTGCAAGGATACCGTGGTGATGAAGACGAACCTTTCAGACCCGATCCAGATACTGACGTTGCCGCAGTAGTACCATTTCCAGGCATTCTCTTATGCACATCGATGCATCGTTGTTGCGACGAAACCTTTACTTTCTGCCGCACAGCAGGACCTTTGCATGCCTTCATGTGCGTTTTCATATTATCTTTTCTGGCAAACTGCTTATGACATTTCTTACAAACAAACATTTTACGATATAGGTTCTTGACACATTCGCTCCTCTCGTGTCGCCGAGCATTGCTATTGTTTGAGAAAATCTTGTCGCAGTAACAGCACCGATGTTCGTTAGTTGTTGTCGATTCGGCATCCATTGAAGTCTCCATTGATGGCGAACCAGCGTTCGCCGAGTTTCCCTGTGCAGCCAGCACTACCGGGATTAAAGTCTCTTCTGCTGGCGGTATCGCGTCTGTTGAAATCTCCTCCAGTGTTGACGTCGTCGTTGCCAACGGAATCTGCTCCTTCTCCATCGTAGCTGTAGTCAAGGTTCCCGTAGTCGACGGTACAACCTCCATCGAGTTCGACGTTAAAGACGGTAAAGATGCCATCGAGGTCTCAAGAACAGCTAATTGACACGACTTATGCACCAGAAGAAACAAACTAGGTGATCCTTACACCGACGACGTCAGTAACAAACTGAGCGACCTGCTGTCTAGGACTCACTTATATACATGCACCGTATGGAATAATACGCTAGTCAAATCAAGAACCATTTACAATAATACTAGAGTCAAAACAACATTAAAAATAGAAGGACGATCAACGAAAAGGCAGCACATTTGGAAGCACCGACAACGAAAAGGCAGCACATTTGGAAGCACCGACAACGAAAAGGCAGCACATTTGGAAGCACCGCCAACGAAAAGGCAGCACATTTTGGATGCACCATCGAATAAGGAAGCACCGACAACGAAAAGGCAGCACATTTGGAAGCACCGACAACGTAAAGGCAGCACATTTGGAAGCACCGACAACGTAAAGGCAGCACATTTGGAAGCACCGACAACGTAAAGGCAGCACATTTGGAAGCACCGACAACGAAAAGGCAGCACATTTGGAAGCACCGACAACGAAAAGGCAGCACATTTGGAAGCACCGACAACGAAAAGGCAGCACATTTGGAAGCACCGACAACGTAAAGGCAACACATTTGGAAGCACCGACAACGAAAAGGCAGCACATTTGGAAGCACCGACAACGAAAAGGTAGCACATTTGGAAGCACCGACAACGAAAAGGCAGCACATTTGGAAGCACCGCCAACGAAAAGGCAGCACATTTTGGAAGCACCATCGAATAAGGAAGCACCGACAACGTAAAGGCAGCACATTTGGAAGCACCGACAACGTAAAGGCAGCACATTTGGAAGCACCGACAACGAAAAGGCAGCACGTTTGGAAGCACCGACAACGAAAAGGCAGCACATTCGGAAGCACCGACAACGAAAAGGCAGCACATTTGGAAGCACCGACAATGTAAAGGCAACACATTTGGAAGCACCGACAACGAAAAGGCAGCACATTTGGAAGCACCGACAACGAAAAGGCAGCACATTTGGAAGCACCGACAACGAAAAGGCAGCACATTTGGAAGCACCGACAACGAAAAGGCAGCACATTTGGAAGCACCGCCAACGAAAAGGCAGCACATTTTGGATGCATCATCGAATAAGGAAGCACATTTGGAAGCTCCATCAACTAAAAAAGGCAAAAAGGAAGCACAAGTTACGAGATCTAAGTCTTAGTAAGAAATCATAATACAAGAAATAAAAACATTACATTCTTATAATTTAAATTATTTATTTTATTGCTTTACATTATACAAATGCAAGTAAAACAAGTCATTATTGTATGTAGCCAGCATTCCTCAGTTCCTTGAGTATGAAGGATATTTCTTTGATGCACGAATAGTTTCCTGCACAAAGCGAACCATGTAGAAGTCTTAGCCGGTCAACCAATATGTTTGGATCTTTCCATGATGTGTAATCATTCTCTTCTACCACCATCTTCCTTGCACCTTTATAATAAATATTATGATCTCTGGTGTCTTCCGTTTTACCACCAACCTCAGGGTAACTTTCATGTTTGAGACGGTGATCATCACAAGCTTGATCAGATTTATTTAATATATCACGTCGTTTCCATCGTTTCGGTCTCAGGACACCGACACATTCTTCGATCTTGGCAGCTTTAGGTGCTTCATCATAGTCTATGTCTTTGTCAACAGCCTCAGAGTCACTGTAACAATCACCGTAGAAGGAATCGTCTTCACCCAATTTACCGTAATAATTCGATGTTGATGATGTTGAAGTGTCTTCATCGTCTTCATGCTTCCTTTTTAGGAGTCCATCATTTTTACAAAGTAGGAAAGATCTACTTGAATTCGGCTGGAATATATTCTCACTTTTCACGTTAAGGATTCTTCCATTGTCTTCATTCTTCCATAAATCATCAACCTTCTTCAATTTAAGTTCTTTGTCGAGATCGGAAGAGCCAAGAAAATTATTGTCGTAATGCAGATCACTCTTCCTTAGGCTAGTAGATTCATCGTTGTCCTCTAGCTTGTACGCAGGCTTGGCGCTACAAGTTCTGCCATGTCTTTTTAGGCTCTCTCTCCGCGTAAACGACTTGCTACATCGAACACAACTTATCATATTGCGCAGTGGATTTTTAACACAGTCATTCTTCTCGTGTTGTCTTTTATTCTTTCTCAAGATAAACTCTTTACTGCAAAACTTACACCTATGTTCTTTCGATACAGCGTCAGATCCCAAATCGGAATTCATATTAGTTACTGAGACTAATGCCAGATACCAATTGAGTGTTTTAAATTAGATTCAATACTTAAATAGAAATTTTTTCATATTTCATCAGCGAGAATTAATATATCTCATGCAAAAGTACTTTAAGCATGTAGTTCTGCTTTTCAACAACAGATGTCGCCACATGTTGCTTGCAGGTAAATAATATTTAGTTCTTTTATGCGGGATGCGGGATGCTCACTGACGATCGTAAAAGAAGGATGGCTTCGCTAGACTCCAAGGAAAAGGAAGTTCGTCTTGCATGTTGGTGCTCCACAGATGTCTCATGGCGTAATATTAATTTGACTGAGTAATGATATTTGTTAATTCCACCTGATAAAAATATTGCAAGTTTTGATTTAGTAGCAGAAATTATCGAATTAAATGTAACTCCAAATAAAATGACATGTCTCATTAGAACAAAAAAATCCATGCAGAGAGCGGTTTCTCAGAATAGTCAGAAACACTTGAAGAAACCACAGGAATGATTGCAAGAACACGGGAAAAACCATCAAAATATTGTCAAGAATAATCAGGACCACACTGAGGAAACCACCATAATATTAACAATAATAATCGGAAGCACACGGAGAAAACCATCATAATATTAACCAAATTAATTGGAAGCACACAGAGAAAACCACCACATGTTTTCTTTGATATCATAAAATTACAAGAAAAAATATTTAAAAATAAAAATAAAATTAATAAAAAAATTAAAAAAATTAAAAAATGCATAAACAGTTTCTGCTAGCTTGTAAACTTATCATTGTTGATCAAAGATAGATTTCTTGTACAAGCCAGAAATTTATGCATTTTTTTATTTTTTTAATTTTTTTATTAATTTATTTTTATTTTTAAATATTTTTTCTTGTAATTTTATGATATCAAAGAAAACATGTGGTGGTTTTCTCTGTGTGCTTCCAATTAATTTGGTTAATATTATGATGGTTTTCTCCGTGTGCTTCCGATTATTATTGTTAATATTATGGTGGTTTCCTCAGTGTGGTCCTGATTATTCTTGACAATATTTTGATGGTTTTTCCCGTGTTCTTGCAATCATTCCTGTGGTTTCTTCAAGTGTTTCTGACTATTCTGAGAAACCGCTCTCTGCATGGATTTTTTTGTTCTAATGAGACATGTCATTTTATTTGGAGTTACATTTAATTCGATAATTTCTGCTACTAAATCAAAACTTGCAATATTTTTATCAGGTGGAATTAACAAATATCATTACTCAGTCAAATTAATATTACGCCATGAGACATCTGTGGAGCACCAACATGCAAGACGAACTTCCTTTTCCTTGGAGTCTAGCGAAGCCATCCTTCTTTTACGATCGTCAGTGAGCATCCCGCATCCCGCATAAAAGAACTAAATATTATTTACCTGCAAGTAACATGTGGCGACATCTGTTGTTGAAAAGCAGAACTACATGCTTAAAGTACTTTTGCATGAGATATATTAATTCTCGCTGATGAAATATGAAAAAATTTTTATTTAAGTATTGAATCTAATTTAAAACACTCAATTGGTATCTGGCATTAGTCTCAGTAACTAATATGAATTCCGATTTGGGATCTGACGCTGTATCGAAAGAACATAGGTGTAAGTTTTGCAGTAAAGAGTTTATCTTGAGAAAGAATAAAAGACAACACGAGAAGAATGAATGTGTTAAAAATCCACTGCGCAATATGATAAGTTGTGTTCGATGTAGCAAGTCGTTTACGCGGAGAGAGAGCCTAAAAAGACATGGCAGAACTTGTAGCGCCAAGCCTGCGTACAAGCTAGAGGACAACGATGAATCTACTAGCCTAAGGAAGAGTGATCTGCATTACGACAATAATTTTCTTGGCTCTTCCGATCTCGACAAAGAACTTAAATTGAAGAAGGTTGATGATTTATGGAAGAATGAAGACAATGGAAGAATCCTTAACGTGAAAAGTGAGAATATATTCCAGCCGAATTCAAGTAGATCTTTCCTACTTTGTAAAAATGATGGACTCCTAAAAAGGAAGCATGAAGACGATGAAGACACTTCAACATCATCAACATCGAATTATTACGGTAAATTGGGTGAAGACGATTCCTTCTACGGTGATTGTTACAGTGACTCTGAGGCTGTTGACAAAGACATAGACTATGATGAAGCACCTAAAGCTGCCAAGATCGAAGAATGTGTCGGTGTCCTGAGACCGAAACGATGGAAACGACGTGATATATTAAATAAATCTGATCAAGCTTGTGATGATCACCGTCTCAAACATGAAAGTTACCCTGAGGTTGGTGGTAAAACGGAAGACACCAGAGATCATAATATTTATTATAAAGGTGCAAGGAAGATGGTGGTAGAAGAGAATGATTACACATCATGGAAAGATCCAAACATATTGGTTGACCGGCTAAGACTTCTACATGGTTCGCTTTGTGCAGGAAACTATTCGTGCATCAAAGAAATATCCTTCATACTCAAGGAACTGAGGAATGCTGGCTACATACAATAATGACTTGTTTTACTTGCATTTGTATAATGTAAAGCAATAAAATAAATAATTTAAATTATAAGAATGTAATGTTTTTATTTCTTGTATTATGATTTCTTACTAAGACTTAGATCTCGTAACTTGTGCTTCCTTTTTGCCTTTTTTAGTTGATGGAGCTTCCAAATGTGCTTCCTTATTCGATGATGCATCCAAAATGTGCTGCCTTTTCGTTGGCGGTGCTTCCAAATGTGCTGCCTTTTCGTTGTCGGTGCTTCCAAATGTGCTGCCTTTTCGTTGTCGGTGCTTCTAAATGTGCTGCCTTTTCGTTGTCGGTGCTTCCAAATGTGTTGCCTTTACATTGTCGGTGCTTCCAAATGTGCTGCCTTTTCGTTGTCGGTGCTTCCGAATGTGCTGCCTTTTCGTTGTCGGTGCTTCCAAATGTGCTGCCTTTTCGTTGTCGGTGCTTCCAAATGTGCTGCCTTTACGTTGTCGGTGCTTCCAAATGTGCTGCCTTTACGTTGTCGGTGCTTCCTTATTCGATGGTGCTTCCAAAATGTGCTGCCTTTTTGTTGGCGGTGCTTCCAAATGTGCTGCCTTTTCGTTGTCGGTGCTTCCAAATGTGCTACCTTTTCGTTGTCGGTGCTTCCAAATGTGCTGCCTTTTCGTTGTCGGTGCTTCCAAATGTGTTGCCTTTACGTTGTCGGTGCTTCCAAATGTGCTGCCTTTTCGTTGTCGGTGCTTCCAAATGTGCTGCCTTTTCGTTGTCGGTGCTTCCAAATGTGCTGCCTTTTCGTTGTCGGTGCTTCCAAATGTGCTGCCTTTACGTTGTCGGTGCTTCCAAATGTGCTGCCTTTACGTTGTCGGTGCTTCCAAATGTGCTGCCTTTACGTTGTCGGTGCTTCCAAATGTGCTGCCTTTTCGTTGTCGGTGCTTCCTTATTCGATGGTGCATCCAAAATGTGCTGCCTTTTCGTTGGCGGTGCTTCCAAATGTGCTGCCTTTTCGTTGTCGGTGCTTCCAAATGTGCTGCCTTTTCGTTGTCGGTGCTTCCAAATGTGCTGCCTTTTCGTTGATCGTCCTTCTATTTTTAATGTTGTTTTGACTCTAGTATTATTGTAAATGGTTCTTGATTTGACTAGCGTATTATTCCATACGGTGCATGTATATAAGTGAGTCCTAGACAGCAGGTCGCTCAGTTTGTTACTGACGTCGTCGGTGTAAGGATCACCTAGTTTGTTTCTTCTGGTGCATAAGTCGTGTCAATTAGCTGTTCTTGAGACCTCGATGGCATCTTTACCGTCTTTAACGTCGAACTCGATGGAGGTTGTACCGTCGACTACGGGAACCTTGACTACAGCTACGATGGAGAAGGAGCAGATTCCGTTGGCAACGACGACGTCAACACTGGAGGAGATTTCAACAGACGCGATACCGCCAGCAGAAGAGACTTTAATCCCGGTAGTGCTGGCTGCACAGGGAAACTCGGCGAACGCTGGTTCGCCATCAATGGAGACTTCAATGGATGCCGAATCGACAACAACTAACGAACATCGGTGCTGTTACTGCGACAAGATTTTCTCAAACAATAGCAATGCTCGGCGACACGAGAGGAGCGAATGTGTCAAGAACCTATATCGTAAAATGTTTGTTTGTAAGAAATGTCATAAGCAGTTTGCCAGAAAAGATAATATGAAAACGCACATGAAGGCATGCAAAGGTCCTGCTGTGCGGCAGAAAGTAAAGGTTTCGTCGCAACAACGATGCATCGATGTGCATAAGAGAATGCCTGGAAATGGTACTACTGCGGCAACGTCAGTATCTGGATCGGGTCTGAAAGGTTCGTCTTCATCACCACGGTATCCTTGCAGCTACTGTGATACGTCGTTCGCATTTGCTCATGATGCACGAAGACATGAGCGGAGCAAATGCACGAAGAATCCATCTCGCATGAAGTTTCGATGTGATGAGTGTCATGAATGGTTTACTAGAATTGATAATTTGCGTCGACATGCGAAAAACTGTAAAGGTGAAGTCCGTGTGCCTACTGCTGAACTACCTGCAGAAATTTCGACTCCTCGGTTTAGGTTGAAGGCTCGTGAGCGTACAAGCAAGAAAACCGATGTGCAGCAACCGATTGGTATGACGTCTGAACAGGAAAATAAACCTAAGACTGTGTTCGGCGCATTACAAGTGAACGATAATGGTTTCTACTTGGCGCAGTCTGCATTTCGTGGAACATTGAAGGACTACTATTATTTAAATACGTTAGGTGAGTCGAAAGACATTTGTAATTTTCTTGACGATATCAGACAGAAGATAATCAATCAGCTTACTGATGATGTAGCAACAAACGGACCTTTGAAATATAACTTGTGGTTGGACTGTATATATGGAAAGCCATATCCGTTCGATGACAAAGTGAAGAAGTGTGCATTCAAGACATCGGCTGCAGTAATTTACAGTTCTAACGATGTGAAGCAAACTGTTAAAAACGGTATCCAGAAACTCTGTCAAGAAGAGGTGGACTATGTCTGTAAAGGTTCTGGCTGGACTCTGTCTAGTATAAACCGATTGGAGCTAAGAATTAGTCATTTCACACTGCTGCGGAACTAAATGATTATAAGATTGCTGGCTTTCGCAAATGATCCTGTAGTAGAATAGAAATTATGTAATAAATATTATGTTTGTAAAAGAACTTGTGGTGTTTAATTCCTCGAACCTGTTACTATTATGTTAAATTGATGTTATATTTAATTTTTTTGCATCGTCCTAGATCGTACCGAGGACCTTAGTCGACCTAATCGATCAGTATATAGATTACAAATTTATTTAATGAATTTTGGAATTTTTCCCGAATTTCTAGCTAAATAATTATGGATTTTCAAGATGGCAGCCAAATGACAAGATGTCGGGTGTCACAGCAATAATAAATGATTACTGCACTCTAGCGGATAAGAATTAAACTAACATGGCGTCAGCGCACTCTCGCCGACGATACACTGATGATGGCTTCCAGCAGACGAGGACAAGATGGCGGACATGACGTCATACTACCTGACGATATATTTATGCTTTGAAAAAAAAGTGGAGGGAGTCAGTATGCCTGCGTCCACCGTAGGGGAAGGATCGGTCGTCATTTTTTAATTTTTTTGCCTCTGTCGGGTTCGAACCGAGGACTCCGAGCTCAGTGTCGTTAATGTTTGTTTTTTATAAATATTTTATTAAATTTATATTATTTAAATTTTTTTATAATTTTAAAAAAATTTTTCGTTAAAATCGGATAATGAATAAAAAAGTTAAAGATGGCGGCCGTAACGGAAATTGCAACGGTGACGTCATAATTCAAAATGGCGGATAACACAATGCCGGAATGTTCGAGAAAACGAAATGATGTCATCCAAGATGGTGGATCCAAGATGGCCGTCGGGGTCAAGGTCAAAGGTCAAGGTCACATCCTGATAGAGGCTTAACTGAGGCTTGAGTTAAGGATGCTTAAGCCTCTATCAGGACATTTCTAGCCGTTGGGATTTTTGAGGAATAAAACGGGAAATTTTCCCTCGAAATGGGAATTTTTCCCTCGAAAACGGGAAATTTTTTCTTAAAACGGGAATTTTTGAGTCATTTTGAGTCATTTTTGAGGAATTTTGAGGAATTTTTGCCGCCGTGACGTCACAAATCCAAGATGGTGGACCGGCACCTCGGCACCTCAGCCAGAAGCCAGATCTAGTATGCCCATTTACATACTACTAACGTCTAAACTATTGTTTTCTTTACAAAACGTAAAGAGAAAGTTTTTGGCGATTTCTAATATTTCTAGTGCAGTGTAATATTTCTAGTACTCATACCTAAAATAGTTTCATCACTCACCTTGAAAAAATAAACGTAGTAGATCGGATTTATTCTTAGTCGCAGCTTGCAATTCTTCTTCAATTCTCTTAGAGACAATAATATCAAGTTCCTTGTCGGACTTTTCTTGTAACTTATAATTACGCCACACTTCGTTAACTACTTACTTTCATATTTTATGAGATTTTTTTAAACTTTCGAACAATTTTTGGTAGGCCTATAACTTGGATTTGTCTATTTGAAACGAAATCTTAATTAAACAATTCAACTTTGAAGTGGATCAACGGTAACACAAACATTAACTTGCTTTGCTTTGCTTACAATACGTCAAATCGTCAATCGTACCGAAACGAAACAATAGATTGTCGGAAGAAATGTAGACAAGTGAATAGCGCGTGGTAATTCCCCTACTCGGTTCTAAGCGAGTACCTAAACGTATACATTATTTGTGGGAATCCCCAAAAATGCGTTTCGATTTCAAACATAGACAAAGTGTGGGTTGCCATAGGTATGTATAAAAAGTAAATAACTACTGCTGACGTAATCACCATCTAGACACCCCCCTCCCCCCGGGCCCCCATGTCATCAAAAATAAGCAAATCAAAGGACCCCCCCCCCCCTCGGCCCCCTATAGTGCTTACGTAATACTTGAATGGCCCCTTATTGCTAATAATTATATTTCAGAAAAATTGCGGTATAAAATTACCGACTTTCACAATTTTTTAAATATACTTTTTATTAATGTTTACTTTGATAAAATGAATTTTAAAACTTAAAACCTTTTATATATAATTTTAAATTAAAACGAACACTGCCATGTTCCAGACAGTAGCTTTCAAAACTCTGTATTAAACGAATAAAATTAAATTTCACGTTTTCTTAAAAAAAGGTTGGTATTAATATATTAGAGAAGTCACAATCAGATACAATTTTCATATTAATTAAATTAACAGAGA
The DNA here is from genome assembly GCF_032445375.1 of Bacillus rossius redtenbacheri. Taxonomy (NCBI): domain Eukaryota; kingdom Metazoa; phylum Arthropoda; class Insecta; order Phasmatodea; family Bacillidae; genus Bacillus; species Bacillus rossius. The sequence continues at coordinate 23,342,406 of NC_086335.1, read as the reverse complement.
ATTATATCTGTTGTATGAATTGTATACACTTACTCATTAAAGAGAACACCATTGCTTTGAGTTTTCTTGAAATTCACTTTTTTTTTCAGCACAAGGTTCCTGAATTTCGCCTAAATTACACTATACATATCTAAACGTGGTTATATTTTCCCATAAATAACTCCAGTTGTTTGCTTGTAGTTCCTGTACTCCGCATGACCAACTCAAAAGAAAATAATTATTGATCCCGCAGAATAAACATAACGTCATCTTAAGTGACACTAGAAGAAAAGGTTGGGTTTTTTGCACAAAATAAAAAAGTCCAATTTATGTTTTCATTACTTTTGTAAATATGTTTACTTTCTAAAACAAATGAATTCCAAATATATGGATTGACAAACAAGGACACGAAAAACAAAAGTCAAGTAAAAGATGTATCTGCATGGTTCTGCAATTAAGCTAGTACAATAATATAATTGCTCCATTTTTGCAGCATGTACACGTGACTTCGTCTACGCATCGCTTTATCGTTACACAAGGTTATTCTAAAGTTGAGAAATTCGTCCGCGATGCTTATTTATTATCGTAGTGTTCTTATCAGGTCGTAAGAGCAAGAACGTTAAAAAAAAAACGTGGCTGTGGTTGCTAAATGCGTTATGTTCATGTGACGCAGATTGTGGGTTTGATCCTAACAAACCGACGAGACTCAGATTCATGAGAACCGAGTTCGTGACCTAGTGATTCAAAGTCCTCCATATCTTGGAGCCTCTTTGCATAAACTGTGACGCAACACCCAGCCATTACTTTGTTATTTTTAATATGCTCGAAATGACACATTTGGAAACACTTTGAAACACTCCCTCATTTACTATCTTCAAAAGTTGTGAATGTGTGCAGATATGTGCCGTTCGAGTATTAATTCATAAACTATTGCCTGTCGATAATTTGACCATTGGGAAAGGCATAGCGAATAACTTCAACCTGATACTCCTAAGATTTGTCCTAGGATAAGACTCCCCATATGTATTAAAGTATGATAACTACAAATGTAAACAGAACATTATCGTTTTACACCAAAATAATTCTATCACGGTGTTCCTTGGCATTTTTGAGAGCTTAATCATTCTTAAATTTTATCAATAGTAAAAGAAGGCGCACAGTCAACTAAAAGCTAAAACCTCGTGATTTGCGGCAAACAAACCAATTTATCATAATCGTCTCTAGCAGACCAATGCACTCGGACTTGTTGACCTAACAGACGAGTGCATTGGCACTCAGCCAATCACTTTTCAGTCCAAGCAGACGTTTCAAAGCGCCAAGTGTGGCGAGGCCCTTGAACTTCGTCCTGCTTCAGATCTACTTTCAGTACCATCTCGACACACGCCTGAAACAAATATACCGACATTAAAGAAACCTAACGACGACAATGATAATGGTGAATTAAGCCTGACTTCAGGTCTACATCGCGGTCATGGGAGACGGCGTGGTGAGATGAGCATGGAGTATTGGCAATATGCATTGTTGGAGGAACCCCCGAGAAATCCCACCTACTCACAGCAACGTCCGCCACGTTTCTCACTAGCTAACTATCCGCATGTTGGCACTGCCGAGAATCAAAGCCAGATTGTCTCGGTAGCCGAAGCGTGATCTGACCACTTAACCACCAATGACATCCGCCGAGCAATGATCATCCACTAAAACAAAGCACTTGTTATGGGTTTGCAGACTATTTTTCTTCGAAATGGTGCCAACCAAGCGAGATTAAAATCAGCCATTTGGAGATTTAAATATTGTTTGCAATATTTATTTTTCTTCCAAATTTTGGGCATCATAACAGCCTGATGTTTACTAGCATGTTACTGTATGGTACCACCGCGCCGTGAGAAAGTAACTGATTACTTCCCTAATTTTTCATCAACAAGGGCTAAAAGATAGGTCCTATGTTATACAACTTGCTATGCCGTTGCTATGCCATACATACATATTTGAGAGAGAAAAAAGAACCAATGGGCATTTACCAGTCAGGAACACGTTCGATCATTCCTGTTGTAGAAGCAGATGTAGTTTTTCCACTTCGATTACAAACAAAAAAATTGTGTTGAGATGTCTGGATAGAAAGTGTCATGTGTGAAAAAAAAAAAAGGTTTTCTCAAATGCATTATGTGATAAGGAACCACTGTGGTTGAGTAATTAGATGACTCGCCTCCCACCAATGAGATACGGGTTCGATTCCCGGTGGGATTCCACCCGGATGTTTCCACAAGTTTGTGTGACGTGACGGACGTATCCAGCGAGAGGCGGGAATCGTTTCGGGGTTTTCCCGTTTCTCCCACCCTGTTCCATCTGTCCTTGCTCCATCGCTCACTCGTCTCAACACTCTGTATTCCATTCAGTTGAAACTGTTCGAGATCAGTGAAATTTTATACAGAATATGCATAAGCTGCTTCACTTGAATTAGGTAGTTGGTTCCTACAGTTTGTTTCTGTAGCTGAATGTTTACAATTTCACCAGTGAAATTCGATGATTTCCCATTAATAGAGACCTGCAAAATTCGCGGTTTCGATGGCCTTCAGGATAGACTGCACATACCCCTGTACACTCGGGCAAAAAAAAACGCAAGTTCATTTGGCTGCCGACTTGCAAGTCGTCTCAGCTGGTTTTGTCTGTGATTCGATCCTTCTTTGGGTTGAGGGTTTATAACTGGTTGAGATTCGTCCAGATGAACAGTAAGCCAATAGCAAAATTATCTAAGAGCAGGGGCGCAACAACTAAATCTCCAAAGGGGGGGGGGGGGGGTAATATACTTTTTTATAAAGAATCATCGATCCCTCTTATTGAAGCGGGGGGGGGGGTCCTCCCCCGGGAAAATTTGTATTTCAAGGTGGAAAATGGTGCTATTTAAGCAGTTTTATTATATAAAAATTGATTGCACAGCAATTTGTTTTGCCCCCGTTTGCCCCCACTTCAAGGTTTCAGAAGGGGGGGGGGCAAAATACCCTTGCCCTCCCCCCCCCTGTTGTTGCGCTCCTGTCTAAGTGGTATATGTGTTTGAATTCTAGCCTATCACCGAATGAAGCCGTGAATTTCGCAGGTCTCTACCGATTAAGTTCTCCCGCTCTCCAACAACCTGGCCCACCGTGACCACAGATGGCGAACCCCTCACCGACTGAGAGCAGGCGTGGACCTCAGTCCAGCAGCACGGCCGGCGGCAGGGCCGCGCTGTCCTCGGAGGCCCGCGACGAGCCGGCGCCCCTCAGCTTGGCGGCGTCCAGCGCCACGCGCATCTGCCGCAGGAGCGCGCCCTCGTCGGAGCTGGTCCACTGCGCCGCGCGCACCTGCGGACACAGCCCCGTCGTGCTCGTAGCGCTGGCTGGTTCCTTCGTGAGTTCATAGCGAGCGTCAATACTTACTACAGAATGATAACATACATGTTTATGACGGAATTAAACGTGTGAAATTAATAATAAATAGTAGTAAATAAAATAAATTATTATTTAATATATGTTTATTAAATATGTTTCTTTGGTAAATTGCTTCAAAGATAACTAAAAATAAAAGGAAATTAGCAGGTAAAATATAGTCCACAATACATTTAAAGAACTATTTTCGTAATTAGAAAATACTTTTCCAAAATTTTAGAATAGTATCAACCGTCCTCGCACCAAACATAGATTTAGGAACTATATAATAAACTCATGAGAAATACGAGAAACAAGTGATGTCAGTGAATATGGCGGCATGAAATGCACTTAAGCGCGTGAGAGTAATGACATCTAGCGGCGTGAAGTCAAAATAGCTTAAAATAATACAGTAAATAGTTTCACGCCTCGCCAATGATTATTGGCCAGTTTCCTTTATTGTCGTATTACGATATTTACTTGCACTACACAATCCTTGATACGTTTATTGTAATTATTTTTATTACTCTACTATACTAGTCTGATAAATATTTAGTGTCTCCGCTCGAACTTAAAATATACCGTTGACAATTTTTTTTTCAATAGTCTGTCGTCATGCATTTTCGATCATGTTACTTCCTAGGGACACTGGGCGTGACGTCACAACGTGGTGTGCAGGCAGTAGCATGTTCGGCCAGACAGAATGACCCCGGGGTGTTACAGGTCGCTAATAACACTACGGAATCACACTCGGAACACTGGTGTAAATGGTTTATTGTTGCACGCCCTTTACAGCAACTACGCTTGCCCGTGAGCTGTCCCTCTGGCCCCACACCCTTGCGGGATCTTCGGAAGGCAACTGGGTTCCTATACCATTGCGGGACCTCCTAACGCGAACCACAGCTGTTCGATGACCTGGTCACCGAGTCACATGGGATGCATGTCTAAGGCACTCGGCACGCAAAAGGGTACAGTGAGTACCTTTGAAAGCTAAACGAGTAGCGCATAATTTACGCAGAAAGACACAGAGCATCTGTCCTACGAATGAACGAGTGTAGTGATTTACATACCACACGGCACAGGGGAGCGTGCAGACAATTACCCTAACACAGTACCCAGTGCTGGTCGGGGAGCATACAAACGATTCTAGCACAATGCCTAAGAGGCCCTAACCCACTACAAAAGGGCCGGAGACAATCAAGTGTCCCGGCTTTACAGATGGTTCGAAGATGCACTGTTGCACGTCCTTATTAAACGTAGCGGTCCATATATGAAATGAACCGTGCGGGTGAAGTCGTGGAGCTAACAAGATCATTAGCTGAGAAACTCACTATACTGCCACTACTGGCTGTCGGCAAGCTTGGTCGTCGTGGCCGCGAGACGCGTCCTTACCGGAGAGGAGCTTGGCCGGGACTGCCTTCCCCTGGCGGAGGGAGACCCCCGCCAACGCTCTGCCCCTTACCGCCAGCCAGTGAACCCAGCATTACTTTCTGGACGTGTGGCGACAACAGCATGCCTCCCTCCATTACCGGGAACTCTACTCCCGCCAACGCTCTGCCACTTACCGCCAGCCAGTGAACCCAGCATTACTTTCTGGACGTGTGGCGACAACAGCATGCCTCCCTCCATTACCGGGAACTCTAGGCCCGCCAACGCTCTGCCCCTTACCGCCAGCCAGTGAACCCAGCATTACTTTCTGGACGTGTGGCGACAACAGCATGCCTCCCTCCATTACCGGGAACTCTAGGCCCGCCAACGCTCTGCCCCTTACCGCCAGCCAGTGAACCCAGCATTACTTTCTGGACGTGTGGCGACAACAGCATGCCTCCCTCCATTACCGGGAACTCTAGGCCCGCCAACGCTCTGCCCCTTACCACCAGCCAGTGAACCCAGCATTACTTTCTGGATGTGCGGTGACAACAGCATGCCTCCCTCCCTTGCCGGGAACTCTAGGCCCGCCAACGCTCTGCGCCTTACCACCAGCCAGTGAACCCAGCATTACTTTCTGGACGTGTGGCGACAACAGCATGCCTCCCTCCCTTGCCGGGAACTCTAGGCCCGCCAACGCTCTGCCACTTACCGCCAGCCAGTGAACCCAGCATTACTTTCTGGACGTGTGGCGACAACAGCATGCCTCCCTCCATTACCGGGAACTCTAGGCCCGCCAACGCTCTGCCCCTTACCGCCAGCCAGTGAACCCAGCATTACTTTCTGGACGTGTGGCGACAACAGCATGCCTCCCTCCATTACCGGGAACTCTAGGCCCGCCAACGCTCTGCCACTTACCGCCAGCCAGTGAACCCAGCATTACTTTCTGGACGTGTGGCGACAACAGCATGCCTCCCTCCATTACCGGGAACTCTAGGCCCGCCAACGCTCTGCCCCTTACCACCAGCCAGTGAACCCAGCATTACTTTCTGGATGTGCGGTGACAACAGCATGCCTCCCTCCCTTGCCGGGAACTCTAGGCCCGCCAACGCTCTGCGCCTTACCACCAGCCAGTAAACCCAGCATTACTTTCTGGACGTGTGGCGACAACAGCATGCCTCCCTCCCTTGCCGGGAACTCTAGGCCCGCCAACGCTCTGCCACTTACCGCCAGCCAGTGAACCCAGCATTACTTTCTGGACGTGTGGCGACAACAGCATGCCTCCCTCCCTTACCGGGAACTCTAGGCCTGCCAACGCTCTGCCCCTTACCACCAGCCAGTGAACCCAGCATTACTTTCTGGATGTGCGGTGACAACAGCATGCCTCCCTCCCTTGCCGGGAACTCTAGGCCCGCCAACGCTCTGCCCCTTACCGCCAGCCAGTGAACTGGACGTGTGGCGACAACAGCGTACCGCCAGCCACATGCGCGCTACGCACCTGGTTCGTGTGCGCACCGCCGCCGCCGCCGTGGCGGTGGTGATCGTCGTGGTCGTGCGACGAGTAGGAGGAGCCGTGCGGGTGGTGGTCGCTGTGGTGGTGCGAGTCGGAGGAGTCGCTGCTGGAGGTGGTGTCGCTGCTGGAGCTGGTGTCGGTGGAGTCGCTGGAGTGGGTGGAGCCCGTGGTGTCGTGGTGGTGGCCGCACGAGGCCAGCGCCGCCAGCGCCGCCAGCAGCAGGCAGAGAGCGACCGTGTTGGCCATCGTCGCGCGCCCCGGGAGCGAGTCTGCCCGAGTCCGCGGCGCGGCCGGCTGATATCTCCCGCCGCGCCGGCGTCACGAGGCCTGGCCGAGGGCAGAAGGTCGTGACCCGGCTGGCGGCCAGTCAGTGCGCAGACGTCAGTCCGCGCAGAAACTGCCTAACAATGCGGTCTCGCAAGACCCACGCCTCGTCAGCGTGGAAAAACCTTCACGGTCAAGCAGTTATTTTATTTTTATCATTATTATGTCTCATACAGTTTTCCCGTCCGGAGGAACTTTTTAGCGTCTCCTCGACAAGTTATTCTGGGCAAAAGCCCGGCCAAGCCTCACCACCTCCTCCACCTGGAACTAAACCCCAGTAGGGGTGTACCAAGTGCACTACTTTAATTTTCCAATTTTTTGGCCTATATTCCCATGTTTCCATTGAGTGACTTGATTTTCGTCACTCGAGGGCCATTAACCAGAATAACTCATCCAACCTGTTTTCACCGCCGGCGCTGCAGCCAGGTTATAGCTTTGTCAAATTTTCAAATATATATGCATTTCTTGTGTCCACAATTATATAAACCGGCGGTGGATATATAAAACTTTTACCTCATCAATCCACGTGGAATCACCCCGCATGTCCCCGGTGACAGGACGATTACTAGTACCCGGCACCGAACCCATGCAGGGGCGCCGATTCCACAGCCAGCAAGTGTTTCTCTTCTTTTCCTTCCATAGTTCTATCATAAAATGCCAATCCAGTCCATCTGTTGCATCCGCAACCCTCTCCAACACCTGCTTCCAATTCCCTTACTTAATCATTCTAGTTCCATCAACAGTTGTCACTTTAGTAAGTTAATAAAATACCAGATCCGAGCATGGGTTATGTCTTGATATTCTTCAACTATTGTCTCTTGTCTAACTATTCTCCACAATTGCAGATGTTATTCTCCTTCTTGATGTTCTTGAAGGTCCATTGCTGCCATCCAGCTATCGAACTCTTCTAATCTCTTGCCAATCTCATTGCAATAATTTTTCCATATCCTTTGACCCTCTGGATCAGCCAACAAACCAGAAATGTTCCAGAGGGACAATTGTAAATTTGATGCGAGGTCTTCATAACGTTGCCGAATGTCATGCACCTTAGAACATTCCAACATAACATGGATGGCAGTATCTGGAAGCCCGCAGACTGCACACATTGGGTCGTCCACCAAGTTCATGGTGTACAATTTAGCCTTGAAATTTCCGTGACCCGTAAGATACTGAGTGCAGTAATGGTCCACTGGAATAGTCCGTCTCTCGAGGCGTTCTCTAATATTCGGAAGTATCCGATACGTATATCTGCCATTGTTGGAAGAATCCCAACGTTGTTGCCATGCATCAAGAGTGAGTTCTCTGGCGATCCGCTTGTCTCCTTTTGAGACTGGGCCACCGGTAGCAAGCAATGACAATTCTCCTCGTTCCTTCAGGAGTAAGTCAATAGGGATTGCTCCCGTGACTACTTGCAAGGCCTCAGTAGATGTTGTCCGATACGCCTTAGCCACAGTTAACAATGCAGTTCTTTGTGCAGTAAGCAATTTTCTCTTGATGTGAACTTGTAGTGCTGTGTGGTACCAGACCACTGCAGCATAACAAACTACTGCAATAAAGGTGGCTTCATAAATCCTCATCATGGTATTATACACTAGCCCCCATCCAGCCGGAGCCACTGAACGCATTTCATGAAAGAGGATAGTTGACTTGCAGCTCGTTTCTTTGGCATGTGTGTTAAATTGACCACATTGATCCAACCAAACCCCTAGGTACTTCAGAGATGACACAGCTTTCACTGGTCTTCCGTCGTACCTGATCACCGGGGGTCTATTTGAGCTAAGTCTTCCCTTTAGCATAACAGACTCCATTTTATCCGGGGCTATCTTAAGCTTGCACCGCATGGTCCAGTCTCGGACAATGGTAAGAGCCTCCTCCGCCTTTTCTTCGAGGAGCCGTCTTGAATTGCCTGGGATGATGAGCAGGCCATCATCGGCATATCCGAAGATGTCACACCCATACGGGAGCTCCAATCTGAGCAGTTCATCAAACAAGACATTCCACAAGAGAGGACCCAGGACGGATCCTTGGGGGCATCCCTTCGTAAGTACCTTATTGCAGGAGACATATCCCATAGTGCACACACATGTTCTGTCATGAAAAAAGGAAAGTACCAGTTTGTATAGGTTCCTTGGACAGTTTAGCTCCTTCAACCTCCACATGATCTGGGGCCACCAGGCATTATCAAAGGCCCCAGCAATATCCAGTGTAATAGCCATGACATACTGTGCGTTGATGGTGTTAACTTTTTGCATCATTCGCAGAATTGCCTTTTCCGTGCTCCTACCCTTCCGAAATCCATACTGCAAATCACTCAGTCCATTATGGACATCCAGGAATTGAGTGATGCGTAAGGTTATAAGCTTTTCCAAGATTTTTCCGAAGAGAGGAAGCATGGTCAAGGGTCTATATGATTTGACATGGCCAGGATCCTTACCATTGCCCTTATATAAAATCTTCAATATTCCCTTTTTCCAGTCACTTGGGAATGTCCCCGTCAACAATGCACTGTTATATAGTGCTAGCAAATCCTTATGGACTTCTCCATAGACTCTAAGAAGTATCTCAGATGTCACATTGTCGTGCCCAGGAGCCTTTTTTAATCTCAGGGTCTTAACGACCTGCAATAATTCGGCTGCACTAAATGGGGCCGTATCCTCCGTAGAGGGAATGGCAATCATTGCTTCTCTCTTGACCTTCTGGTCTTCTGTGTCATTTTCTGGACTATCATCCGGGAGCAATTCATGTAGCACCATATGCAAGTTTGCCCTTATAGATGGTTCCTCATTTTCATCCAACAGAGAAGGTATCTCCAAGGGTCGCTTAAGTTTGTTCGCACACATCTTATATATCAGACCCCATGTATCAGTATTTCCGGTCTCCGTTACGGTTTTCCGCCATGAAGCTCTCTTGGCACCCCTGACTGCTTTAGTATAACTTTTCTTGTTTCTTCGGTATTCCACGAGTGAAGCACTCTTCAACTCTTGATCAGTCTGCCGCTTCATTCGTTTCCTCGACAGCCAGATCATTACATACTACAACACACAACTATACACGACAGAGATCGTGGGACGTAAACAATCATGGCCCATCGTAAGGAACCGCCATTTTAAGAATATAGTTTTGAAATTGACAAATCATTACAGTTGTAGTCATTCTAAAAACACTAATTCAATACTAAGTTAAGGAACCAAGCATTTGGCAGTCTTCCGAGATGATGTGGACGTGTTTCTGCTAGTTACTAATGAAACCCTGCAGGGAAGAGCGCCCTTGCATGACCCTCTAGCACACCTGCCAACCTCATGAAGTTTCAGTAGGAGCTGGAGAGGAAAGCCCAGCAGTTTGAGTCTTTACGTACGATTTGCATGTGGTGGGTGCTCTTTTCTACCAGCTGCTAGTGACATCCTGCAGGTAATGTGATCTCGGGAAACAGGTCCGGGACTAGAACCCGGCTCCTCTACAGCGCGATTCCAGTGTCTTACCACTGCACCGCCTCGCTCAAGCGCGTCTGGGAGGAAACTTCTGATTGCTTGTACATGTTTTAACGCCAGTCGGTTATTTCCGGGGGCCTAAAGGTGACGGCACATCCTCGATAATAGTGGGTCGTGATTCTCCTGCTTACAAGCTTGGTGCCTGTAGTTAAGAGTCTCGTCGATGAGAATACCTACATTAGTTTAGAGGGTTCAGGAGCAAAGCGACGAGAAAACTTTCCGGGTTGACGACCTAGTGCAATGCATTTCTTATAGGCTTTCGTTTAAGATAACTGAGAACCATCTTTAATTTCCCGATGACCTTGACATTGGCCTTTAGACAGAGTTCATCATTTCGTGTACGCTATCTTCATTACACTTAAAGACACTTTGGCACCTGCATATAGGCAGAAAGTATAAAATATTTTCAGAGATAGGAGGTGTTGAACCGTTAAAACCTGTGCAACTTACACACTGCGAATCAGTGGAATTTCCCTGAAAAACTTTTGAAAATGCTCTGTTTGAAATATATTTTAAACATTCCTAAGATATTTTTTTTAATGAAATTCTACTAATTTGCATTAATTTTTTGACGTGACAACGTCTAATAAATCGATGAACGCCGGCTGCACGCACGAAAAAGTGTCCCGTAACGCACATTGTCCCGTTACGCTGTCCCGTTACGCTCATTGTACGCTTGCGCCGCATCTATCTCTCTTACACTCGATTGGAACAAACATCGATTTGACTTTTTCGAGGCACAATAAACTTGAAACACTCCCATTCGTTTCCTACTTTTCCTATCATCGTCCTATCCTTAACAGAATAACACAGATTGGAAGAAGTTAAATAGCAAACATGTATGAAAGTTATAGTTAAAATAATCTCTTCGTTAAAGTAATAAACATATTTGAATTAATGAGTGCAAATAAAAGTAAATTTATCAATTAAATTGTAGATTTCATTTCACTCATTCTTTGTATCCATACAAAATAGTGATAATTCAATAAAAATTATTCAATTTTATTCATAAAAGTATGCAATGATTTCATCAATGTTTTGTCGTCCGTAAACCGACTTTACAGACAACCAATTTTTTAACAGTTTCGAATGTATGGCTGTAAGATACTATCAACTCTTAGACTACACAGCCGCACTTGAAAGAGGGGAAGGACCAACATAATAAATGAGATACTATCGGCAATCGTTAAAATGTTTTAAAACACTAATTAACATAGATACTATTGAGAGCTTCATATTAGCAGCCGTCTTAGTGTCCATCATGAAAATCTTTAAGTATTTAACTGAATCATTATAAGTATAATATGTATTTGAAAAATATTTTAATAGAATTTATTTGTAAGAGACTTGTGTTCAAATCAACAGTAAATACACGTACTTCCACACCGCCACTTTAGACAGCACTCTGGACACTGCTATATATTTTTATAACCCCGACGGTAACTTTAGGGTCAGACGCAATATTTCTGAGAATTTTTTAACATACCTTAGCTGAAGTTAGCTCAGTTAGAAAGGTTTTTAGTCCTTCATATTAAAAAAAATTCCCACGTGATTGGGACAGTAAAGTTTAGTTAACAGTGAAATATTTACTGAGCAGGTTTTCCTTGGAGCGGCAGAGAAATAGTATGATTTCTCAAAAGGTATATTTTTAAAGTATACTGTTAGGACTTTAGACGGACGCCTAGCATTTCCTGTAGCGTTTTCATTAATACCACAACCAGACAGTTTAAAGGTATCCTTTATGACACCGAAATTTTAACTCAGTTTTCATAAACCCCACCTTAAGAGACGATATTTTTTTATTGGACAAAATTATATCTCACTGGTTTGTTTAAGACTAAGTGCAAAGACAATTATTAAAAAAAAAAACGAAACAGTTAAAACAATATTTTAATTTTGTTTTAATATTACCTTCTTGAGTAATTTTTGTGTGATGTAACTGAATATGTTATTTTTTTAAAAAAATAGAGTTTCATTCATTATCTGAAATAAAATTTCACACAAAAGGCTCTCGAAAATGGCTTATTTAGCAGAAACAACCTTAAAAAAACTGCTATTTAATTGCGTTATTATCTTGCATGTATCTGGAAAGTATATATTTTTACATAATTTTCAGATTTTAGGGGCATTCAAGACAAATGTTCAAAAGGATCATAAAATCAAATGTTAATTTGTTAATTTGTTGGGTAAGTCAAAGTCGGTTATTTATCATTGCTATCCTAGGGGGGAAAATTCACTGAGCACTTTCAACTGCAGACTAATACACACACAACAATCTTTCTAAAATAGTATATTAATACCTGGTTCATTCACAAAAACTATCCTTAACGAAGACAAAAAAAATTTGAAATTTTCATAGGCTCCCGTTACCATTTATTTGTCTAGAAAATTCGCTTATTTTTTTAAATTTTAATTTTGGTAAGATTATCATTAACGTAAAAAATATTTAATGTTTGGATTGCTTAAAACACAATGAAAAATTAATTTAAAGGCAGATTATCGCAGTGTTATGAATTTGTAATGTTATGTTTCTAGATACTTGTTTACTCTAAATTTAAGCTGACGCTAAAGTAATGAGTAATTACGCTACTGTAGTCTCTGGAATATCAGTGCGGGTAAACACACAAGAACCTTTATCTTGACGTCGCTGCACTGGGACACAACAATCTCAAGATTTATCTTGCAGGGGTCATGACAAAAAATACATATATTCTTGTTTGCAACTATGGCTCAAAAAAATAAAATCTTCAAGTCTAAAGTGCCATATAATTACAAGAAATCTATAATTATGAAACTACTACTACTCTAACAGATTGAGTGTTGACGTCCATGATGTAACAAAGAAAGATACTTCAGCAGAAATTATGTAAATTATCATTTGTATGAGCATATGTAAATATTAGAGTCTCGAACACGCATATTGTCTTCAGGTACTTAATACATATGATTATGACGATGATGGTCATTATTACAACAATGATGATGATTTTAATCACAATGATGATGACGGGTCTTTCAGCCTGAAGGCTCGTTTGAATCCTCAGTCATCTCCATGGCGAAATGACAATGGCGAGATTACCATGGCGAGGTGACAATGGCGAGATGACCATGGCAGGATGACAGTAGCTATGTGACCATGGTAAGATGACAATGGCTAAGTGACCATAGCGAGATGACCATGACGAGATGAGTTTGACATGACTGGTGTCTACTAGCTACTAGGTGAGATGACTCAGATACCGGCTCATAAAAGGCAACCAAAAAACATTATTAGTAACTATACGAACGAGTTTTTCATCCCAAATAGTGAAGGTGAAACATCTTAAATGCACAATAGTAAAAAAAGTAGCAAGTGTAGCAGTGTCTGCAGGTATTTCGTATTGCTGGCGTGAAAACAAGCAAAGGGATCAAACAAATACCATTATGGATGGGTATTGTATAGGCAGAGACAATTTGATCAATTTAGGTGTGTATTTATGCATCCAAATATAGTATTATACAAACAGATATTGCCAAAATTTTAAGTGATATTTGTTTATTGTAAATAAACTTTTAGGAGCCCCTTTTCACGAGGGCAGAGATCATTATTTGAAATAAATGATTAGTTTCTATACAAACTATTTTTTTTTCTTAATATATTTTCAGCCGAAATGTTAGTTACCATTTTTTCCAACTATGCATTTTCAACACTTTCGCGAGTTTATCGAATTAGGTTTTTAGGCCCTGTAAGTATACTGTCCACACGCCAGTGTCTTATTTGATTCGTTGCTAATGTTATGACGGATGGTTAATCAGGAACACCTTAAGGTGAACTCAGTATGAACCCAGAACTTATTTACCTTCTCAAACACTGGCCTTCAGAAGTTTCGTGACATAGGGCATGTGTCAAAAATTGCGATAGCAGGCTAAGTAAAAGCTTGTGTTTTATGTCGCTGAGTCTTACGTGGCGGTAATCGCTGGCGTGTTCCACCCAAGTGACTTATAGGGTCAATGTCAATCCCCTGCGTTCAGAATAGTTAGGTATTCAATTAAATAAAACAGTTTTTTTTTTAAATTTTAATACTAATTTTTTGTGTGTCAAAATAAGATTGAAATTTTGTTAATATAAGGAACCGAATATTTAAGTTTTATAATAAAAAATAATTAATTAAAAACAAATTCAGTATAATATTTACTTTAGTATATTAATAGATAACATGTTTTTAAAAGTTTATTTCATGTATTCTTTACAAACAGTCAAGGTACAATTTTTGGAATATTAAAACATTACTTTTCCAATATCCATAGGATATATTCGAGAAAAAAAACTGCATTTTTTTTTGGGATAGTCACTAGATGTATTTGTAGTATTATTTAATATAACCTAAATAACCAACCCTCAGAAATAAAACTTATTTAATATCTGCGATAAATATACATTTCAATTAATCAACAACTAATAATTTTTTGGTACACTGCAAAAAATATATATTGTTTTATTTCTTGAATTTATACTTTATCTATTATTGGATATCGTTTGGATATTATTTCTGTGAAAAGCAAACTTTTTGTATCATTATTTATTGCTTTAGTTTTCCTTAGTTCACGGTTAGGAATTATTGCACATTTACGGACTGTTCAACAAAAAAAAAATGTACCCAAATAAACAAAGAGTAATTTCTTTATTTTTCATAGCAACTACAGTAAAATCCAGTTTAATAGTTGTGTATTTGATTATAAACAAGGTAAAGATACACGTCAAAGAACTAAATGTACTGCTAAAGTATAAATTTTAAAGATATTTACAAAATTAGTGATAATTAAAAACTTCAAAATTATTTTCCTGGTTGCATTTCTGATTTATCATCGTACTTCATCGGTAGAATGACTGACTTTTCACCGCAAACGTTAAAGTTTTGACAATTAAGTTTCTTCTGCAAAATTATAAAATAACATGAATGTGTTATATTTTTTAGTTCAAATCGTATACTCACCTCGTAACAAGCTCTGAAATTAATTTCACAAATATTTAAACTCTAGCATATAGTTATATTTCATAAATATTGTATTTTTATTTAAATAAAAAAAAACATTGGAGTATGTTCGAAATAACGCTAAGAGATAAATTGGCGATACAAACTTCAGGAGTGTTATCGATTGGATGGTTACTACTAGACAGTACTTCGGTGAGCTGAGAGCTGAGAGTGATTCTGCGGAGCATGAATTGTGTAATTTGAGGTTCAGGAAGAGTTGGAGGAGAAGGTGGGTGACGTATGTGGACTCGGGAGTGGGCCACACTCGATGAGCTGTCGACCTGTGGTCTCCATCACTCGTGAGTCTCTACTCTTCTATATTTAGCATGTAGCAAACATATTGAAGTCTTCAAAAAACGGTTGAGACCGAGAGGAAAGTATAAAGTTGTATGTGGAGGGATAGAAGGTGTCAAGAAAAGGTTGAGTGAGGAGGAAATAGAGAAAATACTAGATTTAATTAATAAGATTTAGGATTTTATTTTGGAGTGAGTAGGGAAATGTGTGATTACCCTGTAAGTTCGAGCTCATGGACAAGAAGCCTGTTAAATGTTCCCATACCAATGTGCTCCCCCCAAAAAGAGGGCTACTAAACAAATTATCAATGATTTGGTGGAAGTTAGGATTATTGTTCTATTCAACCTAATGCTTCACTCTATTTCTTAGCTAAGAAGAAGAAGCCTGGCCAGTACAAATTGATTCTAGAATATCGCCAAATAAATGGTAAGATACGGCTCGAAACATTTCCTTCGCCCAAAATCGTGGTACATTTCCAATATTTGAGTAATGGGAAATTTTTACAATTTTAGATTTAAATGAAACTTTTCACAAGTGTGTGCTTAAGAAGAAAAGCCAACCACATAACAGGTTTGTAACCCCTTGGGCACACTATGAGTGGTGTCGGTTTCCATTTGGGATGAATTTTGGCACCCAATGCGCATCACAAATTTTAATTTCAATTTTTCAAGAATTGTAATGGAAATTCGTTTTGAGTTGGCTTGACGATATCTGTGTGTATTCGGATTCTCTAGAGGAACATCTGGAACATTCACGATAGGTGCTACAAAAATTGTATGAAGCAGGGATTACAGTAAACTCCGTTAAGTATGTTAGGCTCAGAGTAATGGATCCTGAGCAGATATGTCGATTGTTAATTTCCCTCCTCTTAAGAATGTTAAACGCATCATGCATTTATTGGAGATGTTAGGGTACTTTAGCCGATTATTGCTGATTACACGACTATCTATAACTCCCTTCCCCCCGAATGCTTTTAAAAGGAAAGGAATGGAATTAGTTTGGAGTGAACATCAGGAATAAGCCATTAACGAATTAAAGAAAGCTAATTCTCAAACCTCTGTAGTCATTTTGCCGAATATTAAAAAAGTCTTAATGTGCAAGTGAATGCTTCTAGTGTGGCTCTAAGCACAGTATCGCTGCAGTAAGGAGATAAAAGAATTTTACCTTCATGTTCGCCAGTCGCACTCTAAACCACAACGAACATCGGCACAGTATTTGTGAAAATGAAGCCTTGGGTTGCATATTTGCTGTGGAGAAGTTTAAAAATTTCTCGAACATGTTGAGTTTGAGTTGTGAATGGATAACCAAGCTTTGACTGGGTTATTTACTCATTCCCTTCAGCTCGGAAAATTAGGAAGGTGGCATCTCACCAGATTAAAATTTAAGATTAAACATATAAAGGATAAGGAGAACATTGTCACTGATGCATTGTCTCGGATATATGAACCACAGGATATTTGTGATGAGGGTGGTAGTGATAGTGAAGGTGCGGAATGGGAATAATGGTAAGGTGATAATAGGGAAGATTCAGTAGATTATAGACAAGGATGTATGTATTTGTGAAATATGAGGGAAATTACAGAAGCTAGGTTATGAAAATAATGAATTTATTAAGGGGGTATTATACCTACATTGTGTTAAGAAGTTAGTGGTTCATGATAGTCTTAAGAACAGGTTGCTAAGATGTTTCCACGATTGCATGGTTGGAGGGCATGGTGGGGTGAACACATTAAATAACATTTTTTGGACTTCTATAAAAAAGGATGTAAGTGAATATGTGAAAACGGGCAAGTTGTGCCAAATCGCTAAGCAGCCCGTGAATTGTAAAATCTAGTTAAAATATATAGAGAACATTAGACACCTGTGGGAAATAATTAATGTTAACATTTTTGAACCCACTTCTTAAATGCGGGTGATAGTGCAGACCTCTAAGAAAGAGAAGATACCATATTTGCTGTGGGTGATGGTGCGGTCCCAAAGGCATAAAAGGATAACATATTTGCTGTGTGTAATTGTAGGGTTCTCAAGGCAGGAGATAGGATTAGTTATACATTGTTGGTGATGGTACAGTTCTCTAGGCTGGAAAAAAATGCCATAATTGCTTAAGGTATGGTATGGTCCTTGAGACAGGAAAGAATATAATTTTAGCTGTGGGTGATGGTGCAGTCCTCAAGGTAGGAGAAGATGCCATATTTAACGTGGGAAACAGTGCAGTCCTCAAGGCAGTAAAGGATACCATTTTTTCTGTGGGTGACAGTGCGATTCTCGAGGCAGGAAAACTTGCATAATTTGCTGTAGGTAATGGTGGGATTCTCGAGACAGCAAAGTATGTCATATATGCTGGGGGTAAGAGTGCAGTCCTCGAGAAAGGAAAATATGCCATTTTTGGTTGTAGGTGATAGTATAGTACTCGAGGAAGAAGAGAATTCAAAATTTGCTGTGGGTGACAGTTCTGTTCTATAAGCAGTAAAGTATGCCATATTTGTTGTGGGTTACTGAGCGGTACTCAAGTCAGAATATGATGCCGAGGCAGGGGAGGATGCGATATTTTCTGTGGGTGATGATGCCATCCTCAAGGCACTAGAGTAGGTTTTATTTTCTGTAGGTAAAAGTGTGTTCCTCGAGTCAGGAAATGATGCAATATTTGTTGTGGGTGATGGTGCGGGTTTCGAAACATTAGGTGATGCCATATTTCCTGGGGGTGATGTTGCGATCCTCAAGGCAGGATGTGATGTCATATATTCTCTGGGTGAGGTTGTAATCCTCGAGGCAGGTGAGGAGTCCATATCTGTTGTGGGTGGTGGTAAAGTCCTCAAAACAGGGCAAGATGCCATATTTGAAGTGGGTTAAGTTGTGTTCTCGAAGCAGTACCTGGTACAAAGCAGAATAAGAGACTATATATTCTGCGAGTGAACGTACGGTCCGCGAGGCAAGAAATTATACCACATTTGCTGTGGCTGAAGGTGCAGTCCTCTGCCAGGAGAGGATGCCATATTTTTTGTGTGAGATAGAGAGGTTTTAAACAGAGGAAACGGTTCTATATTTGCTGTAAGTCAAGGTGTAGTCTTTGAGGCAGGAGAGAATGCCATATTTGATGTGGATTGCAGTGTGGTACTAAAATGCAGGAAATGATACCATATTTGATGTGGGTGTCGATGATGTCCTCGAGCAGAAGAAAATACCATATTTGCTGAGTGTGAAGCTGTGGTCTTAGAGGTAGAAGGTGCCATATTTGCTGTGGGTAATGGTGCCATCCTTGAGGCAGGAGAAGATGACACATTTGCTAAGGGTGATGTTGCGGTTCTCTTGGCCTGAGTTGATTCCTTATTTGTTGTGGTTGATGGCACATTCATCATGGCAGCAGAGGATTCCATATTTGCTTTGTGTGACGGTGTGGTATTCAAGGCAGGATTGGATGCAATTTTTTTAGTGGGTGAGGGTGCTATCCTCAATGCAAGAAAATATGCAATATTTGTTGTGATTGATGTTGCGGTTCTTGACATATCAAGATATGTCCTATTTTCTGTGAGTGGTGGTGCAGTCCTCAAGGCAGGTGATAATGCAATATTTATTGTGAGTGAAGGTGCGGTGTTCAAGGAAGCAAAGTATTTCTTACTTCCTGTAAATGACTGTGTAGTCCTCAAGTCAGGAGATGATGCTTTATTAGCTGTGGGTGATGGTGCAGTACTCAAAAATGTAAATGATACACAATTTTCTGTGGTCCATGCTGGGGGCCAATAGGCAGGAGAGGATAACATATCTTCTGTGGATGATAGTGCAGTCCTCAAGACAGAAGAGTACGTCATATTTGCTGTGGGTGACTGTGCAGTCCTTAAGAAAGAAGAGAATATATTTTCTGTGGGTGAAAATGCAGACCTCAAGGGAGAAGAGTATTTCATATTTGCTGTATATGATAGTGAAGTCTTGGAGGCAGTAGAGGATGCCATAACTGCTGTGTCTGACAGTGCAGTCCTAAATGCAGTAGAAGATGGAATTTTGGCTGTGGGCGACCATGTAGTACATAAGGGAGGTGATATTGCTATATGTTCTGCATTTGATGGTGTTGTATTCAAGACAGGAATGGATTATCTTTAGTACTTTTGTGTAAAAAAATGTATTCACTCTGCTCTGTCTGCCTCGCTGTAGAGACTGTAAGTCCATAAGGAAAATAAGTGGGTTCCAGGGTTCAGTTCGGCTATGTGACTAGAGGCAGAGGCGTGCCGACTGAAGGACTCCCTGAGTTGTTTAGGCTACCCAGGATGTTGTATTAAATAAAAATAAGAATACACAGATAAATTATAGTGGTTTATTAGCACTGGCACAAGGTATACAGTGCTATTGTACTCCTGACCGTTTCTGTTATTGGATAGACGTCTCTGCACTAACACAGCCCCTTCCAGTGACAGCATTGATTGCATTGCTAATGAAGGTCTCTTCCCGATGAGTGATACAGTGGACGTTTCTGTGTGGGCCTAAGTCCCCACAGCTAATACTAAAGCACATACATGAAACCCAAATAATTTACTTCAGATGTAGATACTTTCATGCTGACTGTGCACGTGATGTGCGGCACTATACTACCATGGCAGACATTCTGCATTGAAAAAAGTCTCTGAAGCTAATACTAATGTACATTCATGAAACTCCGATACTTTACTTAAAGCGTAGATATCGTCGTGTTGACAGTGCGCGTGATATGCAGTACTAAACCAACATGGCAGATGTCTCCACTAAATGCTCTTTCCACGCAAAAGTGCTGTTTTTGCATGGTATGGAGCCTGCCGGCCTCTGTGAGCTCCCGACGGTGACTGCCTGTCTCCCCACCGCCAGGCTAAAGGGAAACGCTAAGTCTTGCCAAAAAGCGCAGACCACAGGAAAACAGAAGTGGCAAGTTTTAAAACATATTTGCACATTGAACAAATTATATTTATCAGAAAAGTAATTGAAAGCTGTTACAAGTTTTAGTTTGTCCCTGAAAAGAAATACATAAACCCTTTTGCCTGGTTCGACGGAAGCTTCTTGCCACACCCGGCGAAGTGATATTGCCAAAGTGGCCTGTAGCGGCGCTATCTTTGTAGCGTTCGCGCACTGCTCACATCTACACTATACTGCGCGCATGGGCGTGTTCATCGCACATGCTTCTGGGCAGGTGTTGATGATGCATAACGGCCTGTGCGATGAGAGGAACATCAACAGGTGACGTCAGTATCAATGGTTTCAAAATGTGACTAGAATGCACTTGAATCAGTTGCTATCCTCGTGCAGAACACAGCTTATTAAAATGGTCGCTTTTTTGTTACTTAACAGGGATTAGAATATATGTTCTGGAATATGGCCGGTTGTTTACGTTATGGTTGTATCCCAACAAGGTAGTACTTATTCGCTATCGCTACCTATCCCGAATGTCTTGGAATGCCACCCTAAGGTATATAAAATAAAAATGCAACATAATATATTATTGAGATTTATTGCTAATGTAGAGAGTTTAAAAAATATAGTAAAGCACTTATATCAAATGTTAACTAAACAGAGCACTAAAATTATTGCTAAGTTTATGTTGCAAACTGACTGTTATCACATTGGGCGATGATTGCATTGTCCTCAGTTGATGGTGTTGTTGTTATTGAGTGTGCATACTGAGTGTAATCATATTGGGCGACTGTTCTGTTGTCCACATTTGATGACGTTGAAATTGTTGAGTGTATGTACTCGGTGACGAAGTACGAAGATAAACATTACGAGAGATGAGTTGCGATTTTTAAATTCAATAACAATTTGCAAGGATCTCATTTTGTCTTCTTTTATCAAATTTGGACTTCGGTATGCTTCGGATCTGTTCGGGTACCCAAGCTTCACGAATGTAAATTTTCTGGCGTGCTGAAATGTTTTTTGCTTCGAACGCTTCCTAATGTTTAGTTTGTTGCGCACTCTTTGCAGACAGTGTATTGCAACGACCATATATCATAAAGACCGGAAACTCAACGCTGTTTTTCTGTACCTACAAACAATCGCCGATTACGCTGCCATCTATGAATCTACAAATGAAATACCGTGATCGAAAGTGCGTTAACGATATAAATCGATATGTATAATACAAATCGATTAGCAACGTGTTTCGAGCTATCGAACTGGCTATTTTCCGTCGTATAATAATAATATTAATAATAATAATAGCCTTTTGAATTTGTTTCATAATCTTATTTGCAGGATGCTCGATACAATTTCAATGTGCTGAAAGTGATCCTGTGTTAAAAAAACTGTTCATTTTTTTTTTTAAATTTAAACTTTGGACTAAATGAGATCTGCTAATTAAAATTCTCCTTAGTTATCACAGACACGATCAGGTGGTAACTCAATTCTTTCAAGTCACGTTTGGGCACTACATTTTTCTTTTTCAAATGGAAAATCATTAAAAACCCATTTAACCTAGCGGGATGAATAAACAAAAAGAGTCAAAGTTACAAACATAACCCAAGAAAAAAAAAAGGAACATGAATATAACATTTGATGATTTCACAATTTAAATGAACTAAAAAACTAAGTTTTGTGTACATAGTGCATCTCACACAACTATGTAAACCATAATATGGCAAGGTTGAAACAACACTAAAAAGGCTATTTTTAAAGTTCAATACATCCATCCTTCACTGTCCACAGAATTTTGTTCTTTCGACTCAAGTAGCGACTTGAGTGGTGCAGTACGCTGGGGAATCGGTGGCGGGAGAATGGGGAGGAGATACCTAGGCATGCACAAGTGTTCCATTGGGCCATAAGTTTTGAAAGTGGGAAATCGATGCCACATATTGCATCCGGCAACCAGCATCAATGAAGGCAATATTCAGGCTGTATGTTTGGTCCACTGAAAGAGGCATTAGGAGGGTAATGATTTGAAGACAATGCTGCAGTCAAACAGTACATGTGCAGTTGGCTGCTGGAGCACCAGTCTTCTTTTCATGAAGGGATCAAAAATGGGAGGGGGGGGGGGGGGGAAGTATATATGCTTAAGGAAACTATGTACAAAAAAAAGGCATTCCACTTGTAGTTTTCGTATATCACCAATAAATCTGTATAAAAATATTCCGGTTTATATTTGAATGACCCTATTATCTAATTCACTTTTAAGAATAATATTGTATATTGTTGCATTCAAAATTTACATTAAAAAAATGACATTGTGACTTACAAAAAGTCAACAGTAAATACAATATTAAAGTTTACTAGTCAAGCCTTGAAATTTTGAGTTAAAATTCAGCATGAATTATTTTTGTGTTAAGTCTAAACCTTTAGACCTCATAAATCATAAATATTTTCTTCAAAAGTTGTTATTTCAAGATCAAAAGTAAAGTAAAAGACCTAGTAATTGTATCTCACTTACACAACTTTAAAGTGTACAAATAAAATCATATATAGTTCTCAGAATGAGTTTCCTTGGCCCACTCGTGTTTCAAGTATACCAGCTTTCTCACATTACACAAGGTAGCACACCACACTTTTCTGATGGTTCATAAATTTTTGTGAAGGAAAATAGTATAAATAATGCTGTAAAGACCTAATATAATTTCTGGTTTGAAGCTAACTACTGCTAAATAAATCTAAAACCAACTGTATAGCTCTTAGAAACATATGTACTATGGAGTAGATGAAAGAATTGGACTGAGGATACCTTCTTTCTCTTCACCCACAAGATGAAACAATTTATATTTAAACACAATGTGGGTAAATGTTCCGCACAGCGTATCCAAGCCTATCCCTTGATCCTAATGGCATGATCCTGAATATATTGATCCTGTGGTACATGATGCTTGCTGTTTTAATTTAGTACATAGAAAGATCCTGGATACAATAATGGGGTGATGTAACAATGAATTCTGATGGTATTATCACATCAAATAAAAATCTGAAAGTAATTTTTTTTTTACTTCCTAAAATTATTTTTATTGTAATATTTTTGTTATGTCCAGGATCTTTGATGTACTAAATTAAGACAGCAAGCATCATGTACCACAGGATCAATCATACAGGATCAAGGCTTAAACTTGAGTACGTGATAAGGAACAATTACCCACATATAACAAGAAGATACCAAAATTTAATTATAACTGAACAAAAAAATAAGATGCAGTAAAGGAATGCTAAGGGTAATGGAAAGTCCTAAATAGGTAATTTCATTTTCTGGTTTATAAAATAGCCTATTTGAAGCATAATATAGATTTTCATGTACACAGGTGAGATTGGCACAATTTTAATTGTTTCGCTATCAACATTTTGCAGAATACTTTATTTTATTAATTTAATTGGAGGTCTATGTGCATTTTAGCAATGCAGTCAGCATACAGAGAGCAAGTGCAATAATTAAAGTTATCATTTTTTGTCTCTGAATATATTATTTTCACTCATTGCAGTAATGTTTGGTTACATTAAAGTTTCAAAAGATATTTAGAAAGTTTTAAATAAATAAGAATGGATGCGATAGTGTACACTGTACAGAAGTTTTATTATTATTTTTTTAAATTTCCACCCACTGGTATTTTCAACTTCTTGCAGCACTGGTTAATCCTAAAAAAATTGTTTCAGATCAAAGTTTTATACAAGTTTTAGAAGAATTGCAATAATTGTTATAGATTTTATAGTTAACTTAATAGAGTAATTAAGAATATTTGTTTGTCCATTAACCCCTCATTATTTTACCCACAGCACCCTTGGTGGTTATCAGGTGGTTATAAAATTTTTTAAAATTGACAACAAATTTGAACAGATTCTATGGTGTGCCTACTAAGATAGTTAGGAGTTTTTTGTCCTCAAACCCTTGTTTTTTCCCACCCCTTAACAGTTATGGCTGGTCATATTCAAGTATGTAGACAAAATTTTTGGTAATACTCCTTTAAGTTATAATATGTTCAAACAGATGTGATATGTTTCATGTTATGGGAGTTGAAGTGATTTAAATGTTTTTCAAAAAATCTTCCCCATTTATACCCCTTTTGTTGGCCTATATCCATTAACAAACTCAACTGAGAATTTCCATAACCATATTTTATGTATTAAGTGATTTATTTGTACAAAATTATGGCAGTTATAATGACAATAAAAATGTGGTACATACACATGGTAACGACTGCAACAGGTAGTCTTTCTTCGAAACATACCTAACAGTACAATTTATTCTAGTCATGAGTTTGCTTTTTTCAGCTAATTTATAATACCTGAACAATTTTAACTTACAAGAAATGTAACACATATTTAGTACTTACAGTTAAATTGATCAATACTACTTTTCACACTTTATTCTACAAATGATATTTAATCCCTACAGTCAAATAAATTAACCAAAAACAATTCATTTGAAATCAAATAACAAAATACTACTAGTTTATAAGATGGTAAGAATTCATTTAAAAGCATGTGTTATTTTTTAGTATGCAGACTTTTTTGGGAGCTGCATGTATATAAAAGCTTGTAACCTTTTAATTTTATTTTAGATATTTCAATTTTCTCATGTTACTCAATACATGTATGTGTCCACTGGCTTACGTAAAACACTTTTACATACATAAAAAACTTTTGTATAATTGTGCGCTGTGAATACAGGTAATCCTGAATGTTCTTATGAAGTGACATCCAATTTTAAATATCATTTAATTTAACACAATAAATCAAATGAGTGGTTGTAACTTATAATGAACACAAAAGTAAGAAAAAAAAGGCCACACGGCAGAAATGGTAGTTAAAAAAAAGGTAGAGGGCTCAGTGGAATTTCATTACATTTACAAATCGGAATACTTTTGTAGTTTATAATGTAAAAAAAAACCTTTATACTGAATAGTTATTGAACATAAAACATCAAGTAAAATAAGTTTTTAAGTGTGGATGTAGAACTTATTGAAGGTTCAATTGCATACTATACTACAACTTACTTTCTAACTAGCTGTATATACATCACATGATCATAGGTTATAAATATGTTGAAGATCAACATTTTAAATTTTCCTCTACAATTTATGGTCAGCCTTGCTATGTTTAAACTCGAATTACAATTCTTTGAAGAGAGTGGCCCAATCCCATGTATTGTGACTTTTTTTGCAATGTGATTCAAGGAATTGGACTGATCGGAAAAAAATGTTAAGGCAACAGATAAGGGAAACAGTAGAGAACTGTGTAGGAGGTTTAATAAAAAAAAGTATCCCGGTCACCATACCAATCTTTAACATCAAATAAAAAGTGTGAAATACCCCACACATATATGTTTGTATGCGCCTGTACAAAGGTTGTAATGATGGACTGCATGTTGACCAATAATGTTAAATACTGCTTCATCACATGTAAATGCTACCTGTGAATAACAAAGGACCTTAGAGGCAGGTGAAAATATATATCTGCACAAGTAGATCTTACAAGTTATGTTATGTAACATAAACATTTCACCTATATTTGGCAGCATTCTAGACATAATAAATTATAACAATAGATCCATACTTCACTGTCCACAGAATTAAAATATGTTGTAGCAGCACCACGATTCAATTTGATGCAGTCACATGTAGTGAAAGCTCCAATATCAAAATGTTCGGAACATACATATTTAGTTTTAAATGTTTCAGCATTACTGGCATCAAGGTCATAGCCAATTGCAGCAATCCACTTCAATAACCTGGAAACAAAACAAAAAAATTTTATAGTGTGAGCTAGTACATACTTAAATCAGTATTTCCAGATTATTAGCTAGCATGTAGCATACTATAAATATAAGGTATAAACATACATGTGTTTAATTATGTGTATTTAGTTTAGCATTACCACTCAATGAACGTATATATTTCAGAGGTAATGTTTTATTGTTAAAGTGCTGTAGAGTGTAATAAATTTGGTGGGTTTCTCTTAATTACGATATATTAATTTTCATTGAATCACATATTGTATAAATAATATAAATTCAGTAACACAAAACGATTTTTAGGGTTCATATCACAAATCATTACATTTAAATTACTGATTTATGGTAATTTTACTAAGCCCATACTATCCCCAAATGGGTATATGTATATATATGTGTATACATATGTGTGTGTATGTATATATATATATATATATATGTATGTGTATATATATGTGTGTGTGTGGGTTATTAAAAATAAATAAATGATTATACTACGTAATTACAAAATTATTATGTGCGCAAATTCAGGTCTCGATAATATCGCTCTATAAATCCTGTATAATAAGCCTTAACATAAATGCCTAACCCTTAACATGTTAAACCACTTATTGTAATTTTTTTAATATAAACATCAGTACTCACTTGCTTCGGCTTCATGGAAATCTGAATGTTGTCACATCAGGATTAACAGTAATACTGTTCCTGCACGAAGACACAAAACATTGATGTGTATTCACAGGCATCTTCATCGGCTTCTTAATTCACAATCATATAGGAAAATAATTCAAAATGATAAATCAAACTCCATTGTAAAATCCATCTTTCACTCGACCAAAATCTACTACAAACCGAAAAAAAAAAGAGCGACTATAATGCTCAAATCAATCTGTAAACGAATATTACTGCAAAAAAAAAACAATTTTTACAAATCAACTGTTTTTGAAATCAAAATAAATTAATATTACACTATATTTATTGCATTATTAGTATTTATTGCATAAATTTAGTTTCTTATAAACATTCAATTGACATTTGATTATGAACACTAACGCTACCTATGAATTTACAAAAGAACTAGGTCAATCTACTAGCGCTATCTGTTGTGCAGATTAAAAATAGTATCTGGGTACATAATGGCCTATTAGAGTTGCCACCCCCGGTGTATTGTATTGTATTGGTCTGTTTGGGTGTGCTTATTTGCTTAATTATGGATATTATTTTCCATGAAAAGGTACGTATTTGTTTTACTTTGGTAAGATAATTTTTATTATTTTAATTTTGATTGGCGTTTAGTTATTTATTTTTTTCAATTTGTTAATATTATTTGACATAACCTGTTAATGCTGCGTAGCTGTGGATGACAGAGCGCAGAAATTGTAAGGTAGCCATAATATTGCTTTCTCTTTCCACAGCAAGAGGGGTCGCTTTGTGCACAGCATTGTCTTAATGCGTTGCTGCAAGGTTCCTATTTTACACCTGTTGACTTGGCAGAGCTAGCCCAGCAGATGGACGACGAGGAAAGGAGTCGGATGGCTGAATGTGGCGTCGATAGTGAAGAGTACAGAAGGTTTCTTGAAGTAATGCCGAAAAACAATTTATTTTAATAATAGTTTTAGTTTTCGTTATTAATTCTGGTCTCCTGAGTCCAAATATTTTCACGGTAGTAATCTATATCCCAATACGAAAACAATATTGATGACGTCACTATCATGGCGGCGCTCACGTTATTACCACCCCTACGTTCGTACGGGACAAGCACGGGCATAGGGGGGTTTTGTGCAGCAAACATTCACATCTTGTCTTGTGATTAAAAAAAAATGTTTCCCAATGAAACTCTATATTCTCTGATATTTTATTCTAGGTTCTTCCTATCCTAGACTAGGTCACAATATTAAACCTCTATTACCTACAGTATCATATTCTATACCACAAACCCACTCAGTTTAGTATATTTTGTGATTCCACTTTTATATATTTGGTTTATTAATATTCAGCTACTATTTAAAAGTCAGTGGTATCATTAAGTACATTTACTGTAACACTGCCCATTCTAGTATAGATGACGATACCAAAGATATATTACCCATCGTATTGAATTGTGAATTACAATACCACTTTAGTATATTTTGCAGTACGCTTTTATATAATTTTATAATAATAGTCAACTTATATTTTGTGTCCAGGTTTTGTAAAATATACTACAGCCCTACCTTTTCTAGTGTTGAACATGATACCAAAGATATATTTTTTTACATATCAGGTAATTTCCTCAAGATACGTTTATTTAGCCAAACAAGCAAATTAAGATTTTCTGTCCAAATGCCCTGTTCTCATGCATACTGGTACCTTCAGAACATACAGGCTGTACTTATTTCAGCACCGCCTTGTTGATGACTTCATCAATATCGCTACCATGTTGCAATGCAAAATTATGAAACCTGTTTTAATGTGGCCGAACTAACCTTGCCAGACCTTTCATATTGTTACTATTTCTTCATTAAGTACATAACTAACCTAATATAAGGAAACAAGCTGTTTTTATATTTCCGAATAAATTTTGTGATTCACCTAACAAATGCCTACAAATATTTCACCCAAAATTGCAAATGAATGACACAACAACCGCTTACCTTTTGTAGCTTAATGATAGTCAATATAACTGTCAATATAAATCTTGTATTTTTAATTTTATGCCAAAAATTTTAGCCAAGGCATCATTGCTTTCTTGAATTATAACCTCCATTTTTGTGCCAAAATTCATTCTATCATCCAAATAATTTTCACGACACTATTCAGTCTTTCTCTGTTACCAATGGTTATTACTACATATTCTGTAGTTCCTCCATTCTAGTCTATCATTAGTCAACTTTCATGATATACATTTGTCCTACTCTCTTTCCACCCAATAAAAATCATTTGTAATGCACTGTATCTTGTTACAACTTGCTTGTGCCATTTTGCAATAGAGTTATGGATTATCTCTAGCAGGCTGTGATACATTTGTGCAATTCACCCGAGCTTTAGGTAGTTTGCAGTAACCGCGAGAACATAATAATATAAAATAGATACAAACCAACAAAGAATTTTTTTTGCAATAACTTATTGCATAAAATTTATAAATGTACTAGCTGCAGCATCCAATATTGCCCAGGTTGAACACAGAATGAAGATAAATTTTTTCTAACTCAGATTAAAGCAGTAATTGTCTTCTTAATTTGAATGTAAATTTTTCCTTATGATCGGTTGATTGTTATAGTAATTGCTGCGCTGCAGTGCCATCTAGTAATGAGTTATTGCTAAATGGATAGCGAGATAATATTCTCAGAGTTCAAATATCAATATATACTAATTTTAATGGCGATTGGTTGAATGGTGTAGAAGTTGATGCGCTGCAGTGGCAAGTTATTCCTCTACTTGTGCGACTTGGGGGATGAGCATCTAAAACAATGTCTGAGACATCAGTCGCCAGCACTTCACGACATGGTAGCCCTACTGTGGAAACCACTTATCTATGCAAAGTTATTTGTTATAAAATTGGCAGTGTTCAAAATCTGTTTGATGTGTGTCTAATTTTCTCAATACTGCTGTTTGATCAGATTGCTTAATTATATGATTAATGCTTAGGCAGACACCAATTAGAAAGGAGAAGTATGAACAGCTAATCAGAGTTTAGTCTTATCCGTTGTAGACGCTTTACTGAAAATGTTTAGATAGCACTGAATTTTCCATGCTACTTAAAAGCAAGGAAGTATTGCATGAAGCTTTTTGTTTAGTTCCTGGCATGTTTTATAATCATTCTCTAAGAGGATGATCATATAGGTACTTGAAGTAGTTTACCAATTTCAATTAGTGGTTAGGTTAGGTTTGTATATTACACATACTGGAATATCATGAGGATGGGCAGTTGAGTTAGTTAGCTACATTTAAAATTACTGCAAAATCATTTAAATGGTTGGTTAGGAATTGTCATTTTAAAATGTAGATAACCATCCTTACTAGTAGTATATGAAAGCCGGTACTGGAACTGGGCGTGGAGCAGGAGCAGGTGTCCGCCATCTTGAATGTTGATGTCATGGCCGCCATATTGGTTTACCTTGACCCTGGACGCCATTTTGGAATCTTTAATTTTGGATTATGATGTTACTCTGCGATCTTGGATTATAGAACTTTCCACCATTTTGGAAAATGGTGTCCTGTCCTTCCACCATTCCCCCCCTTATTATTCTCACCCTTTCTATCCCCCTCACTGTCCTTTTACTGTATAAATATTGATTTGTGGACCTTCAGTTTGCAACAGTAAAAGAAATCCTAACATTCAGCTAACACGAGTAGGTACACATTAATTGAAAATTCTAGAACAATGAGTCACAGTGCTAGAATCGGCTGTCACAGTAATTCTCACAATACAACTACATCATTTAAATTCATGAATCAGAGACAACATTAACCTTAAAAATTTAACATAATTACAGTAGCAGCCCTTAGTGGCATCACGCAACATGCCCTTCAACATCTCCACTTGACTCATGTACATTCATCACATTTTTTGACGTCACAGATCTGTGAATGGAAACTTTCCAAGCTACACATACAACATGATACTTATCAAACTAGTGACATAATATCCAATTACAACTTACAATAAGCTTTCCAGAATAAATAGGCTGCAGGAAGGCCCAAGAACAAAAGGACCTCGTCACAAACTTGCTCCGCCTTTCAAACGCAAGAAAGACGAGACTCGAACATTAAGACAGGTTGTGCACAAAGCAAACGAGTAATGGACCTGAAGCAACCCACGTTCATCATTAACCGGGCAAGAACGCGCACAAAGACAGGTGTAAACTTAAACATGACAGGCCGCAGCGAACTGCGATTAACAACCCACTTGTGACGCCAAGAGACCTGGCCACAGCCGCTTCATGACTCAATAGTTCAAATAAAATAAGAGCAAACATAGGCACTCGCAAAACACCGGGAACAAAGTGTAACAAAGCTAATAAAGGAAATTTTAGAGGGCGGGCCGGAACAGAATTTAAATTAAAGTGAAACACTAAGTTCCTTGAATTACCTTACATGACTTGCGCCTCCCTCGCGAACGACTAACCAAGACTGGCCGAAGCTAACACGAGCTGTTGCTTCCTCAAAGCTATCGAAACGAGTAGGGCAGTAACGAAACGCATACGAAGCTACAACAGACACACACACGCACACACAGCTTACGGCACATGCGCAGAGGGGAGGAAACTTTGGAGGGGGGATGGAGAACATACTCATCAGGGAGGGGAGGGGGAAAACACGCGAGCCGGCGCATGCTGTTGAAGAAAGGCGGGCTCTTCTACTGACGGCAACTTGCTACTAAACAGATAATC
The DNA here is from genome assembly GCF_032445375.1 of Bacillus rossius redtenbacheri. Classification (NCBI taxonomy): domain Eukaryota; kingdom Metazoa; phylum Arthropoda; class Insecta; order Phasmatodea; family Bacillidae; genus Bacillus; species Bacillus rossius. Next base: position 23,311,007 of record NC_086335.1, on the reverse strand, counting down.
TGGACAACGCAACAACACAGCATCAAACAGATGTACCAAGTGATAATACTAAACAGACAACAGAATGACAACAGCACAGTTACAACACAGTATGCTTCCTACAACAAAACAGTTGTGACATTTCCGTAACCGACATCTGCACCAGTCATCAGGCTGGAACTGACTTATCACTCAATATTGAACATTAAAAATTGTTGTGTCCTAAAATTGTTACGGATATTTAAATTTCCTGTCTCCCCCAATTCAATAAAATATTTTTTTGTTAGGGCATCGTTGACTGTTCTGGATTGTAGAATGAAGCTATGATGATGTCTTGATGTATTTAGTGTACTGTTACACTCATACAGAGTATTTTACGTTAATTGTTTTGGTTAATGAGCATCAAAATTGTAATTATGTTTATGGTATAAAATTAGTACTGTGATATGTAGAAACAAATTTTGCTCTATGGCACCTGATATATCTTTGGTAGAAAGAAAAGAAAACGGTTGTTATTACATGTAATGGAGAGGAGAATAAGCAGAAGAAAATAAAAGTGTGTGTTCATTTGGAATGGTGATGATTATTTTATAAAAGATATAAATTGTTATAAACTTGGTGTTCCAGACTATATCAATAAGGACCTTTATTACTCACTCAGTGGTCTGAAGTAAGTGGTCTTATGCTCGTTACGTAAATAGCTACGCCGGCGCGGAAACTTTTCATATTCATCAAATCAATGTAATAAATTTAAATAGTTACTGCTGAAACCAGTACATTAGACTTAAAGAGTTGCATTTCTTTGTTTGAGGGTAGCAAGATGTGTGTGGTTGCTTGTTTGGTGTTTGTGGTTGGAGGTGTCGGACTAAGCAGTTGGTGTTGGTTGTGCAGCAACCGTCGGGCAACTACGACGACAGCGGCTACTTCTCGGTGCAGGTGATCAGCGCGGCGCTGGAGGTGTGGAACCTGGAGCTGGTGCCCTACACCAGCACGGAGCCCTGCGCCCTGCAGGCACAGAAGTGTCCCGCGTGAGTGTCGACTGTGCGTCTTGTTTCATCCACCCACGGTCATCCCAGAGCTTTCGAAGCTAACTTCTGGAACAACATACACATCGGCCCCTTGAAGTAATGCACTGAATTATTGTTCCAATAAACCAGAGCACTAATCAAATAGTTTTCTCTCTGTATTTGATGAGGACAGTTAAAGGCAAACCAACGAAGACAATTGCTTCTCCCCTGGCATCCTTCATTCACGTAGCCGGTAGCCCTTTCACACACGGACTTCCTTGTGATTGGCTTACGATGTGGGCTGCTGTGTCCCAGTACGTGAGTCACCTTCCGGTTACTAATAATCCAGTCCATACAAAAATTCTTCACTTTATTCTTTTTAAAGTAAATAGACACTGAATAATTTTTTTTTTTTAATTCTATAAACTTCACAGAAACTAAATAAAATGTTACTATGCATTTTCAAACTTACAATTATTTTTATTTTGTATCTAGTTATAAGTTTACTCTGTATTTAGTATATCGTCGCTTAGCAAATACCGGCTGACATTTTTAATGAAATTGACTTTTTGGTTCTATTCCATTCTAGCGGACGTTTCGCATCCACCAATACGATTTTTACGGCAAAAATCCTAGACAGCAGCACCATAGCACAAAAATGGAACCACTTAAATGCACAAAGCAGACACTGCAGTAGGCTCCATAGGAGAATAGTTGGTTAACCTGCTTTATCAAAATATTGTTTTAAAATAAAAACAAGTACATTAAATACACTCTATATACATACTTGAAAATAATCAGTTTTTTGACCCTCCTGTAAAGTTACTGAAATGTTAATTAGGCTGTTTTGTTAGCTAAGTGACGATATAGAACAGTATCTAAGTATTAGATTAGTATTGTGAGAATATGAACTGGTGTCCACATTCTGGAAAGGCCAGGAATTAGAAACTGTCAGGGAAAGTCATCAAATTTACTTGAAATCCTGGAAGTCATGGAAATCTCCATTTGATAGTCCTGTTTTGTTAGTAAAAAATGTCATGCTCCAGTCTGCCAACACTCAGACTGGGAAAAAAAAATTTTGTTCAAATGTTTTAGTGTATAGACATACACACTATAAAGTGGTATGTGCAAGGTTGTTTTAGTTCTAATTTTTGTTAATATAGGTGAGCTGATGGGATGGTGGTGGTTGGAATTTTTATTTCTTTTACAAAATTGCGAAATAGGTAAATTATTTAAAGAAATTAGTCAGGGAAATTGTATTATAATTTGGTCAAGGAAACTCAAGGAAATTTTATCACAGACATTGATAAGGAATCCCATTTTTATTCTGACGTTCAGTTCGTAGCAAGCTAGATCCAAAAAAAAATCTATAACACTGCAAAACATTAGTCGTAGTATTATAATGTTAGAAAATTTCTCTGACAACAACTTTAAAACCATGCAATATCATTCAATAACTTTCTTGTTTACTTGGTAAGAAATGCTATGAACACAAAAATAAAGATAGTTGACAAATAGACATTAATTAAATTTGATTATTTTTAAGCATAAGTGTAACTTAGTCTATTATGTGTAGTATAAAACATAAACGTGTGATGCATGTTAGACATTCTATAAATCTAGAAAGTAAGTAATATTTCTTTTTGAAAATTGGTTGATTTAGTTTTTCACACCAAATAGAATTTATGTATTTAGATTGCAATACAGTAATACCCTGAACTTTCGCGATAGGTGGGTCCAAGTAATAACCGTGTAAGGGTCATTCCACAAAAAAAAAAAAATTTGTAACTTTGTCACATAAGAAGTACATATTCCAACAGTGCAACCCTGAAGGTACTGATTTTTATCTGCCACCATTTTGATCTTAGAGACCAAAATGGCCACTGCCGTTTCCGCCGGGGGGGGGGGGGGGGATATTAGCTGTTACAGGGAAAACTGGGGAAAATTGGTTGAAGTGAGAGCATGTGAATCACACATGCAGTGCAGTGCTGACGGTCGGCAGCGGGGTGCTTGCTCGCAGGGACATGCAGGCGTACATATGCAACTACAGGGACCACTGGTTTGCCATCCGCCGCCTGGGCCACCAATGGTTCAACCTCAACTCGCTGCTGACCGGCCCGGAGCTCATCAGTGACACCTACCTGGCAATGTTCCTCGCCCAGCTGCAGCAAGAAGGTATCTTCTGGTTTCAACCAACCTTAGGCCCTACAGTCAACAATATAGTCGTAATGCTTGGCTGTTATTCAGTGGGGAAAATGGTTGGCTCTTTTTTTTGTGTCCACAGGAAATAATGTGCGTTGTGAATTGTCTCGAGTCTATTCCACTACCTGTATGTTTTGTATATTTTTTCATCTGACCTCAAAGATTTTCTGTTTCCCGTCCATTCAACTTATTTTAACATAATCTTTTATCATCTTCCTATCCTTCGTCCTATTGTCTTATAGTTGAGGAACAATATTCTATTTTTGGGAAGTTATCCTCAATGAACTGCCACATCTAGGGAATAGCTATGATGTCATGGTGGAAAGCATGCCACAGTATTACAGTAAAACCCCTTATTTGCACTTTTCAAGGAACCCCAAGGAAAAAGTGTAAATTGCGGGAAAGTGTAAATTGTGGGAAAGCACTTTTATATGCAGTTAATGCTAAATTTTAGCTTAAAAAAATGTATCAGCATTTACTGGTGCTACAAGACAAACAATAGTTGTTTACAACACATTTAGGGCACTGCAAAAATATAATTTTCTTAAATATAAAAAACAATGCAACATAAAGCCTACATTAAATTTTTCAATAATTTTAATTTTATCTTCAATAGATAAAGTATTTCGTGGAACTTTATACCTATCCATCTTCAATCAAAATCTTGCCATAAATAATATCGTGAGCGATAAAAAAACACGTGCTAACCAAAACGAACGTTGACTAATGTAAACAATGAAAGCCATCATAGATATGTACTGTACATAATGCAGCACTACTAAATATACGTACTGTGTATGAGCGCTTTCCGGTAGTATCGATAGCTCAGCGCTTCGGACTATGCTCTGCTACGAGAGTGCTCTATGACACCATAAATAAAACTGTTTGTGGTTCTGCTACGAAAGTTCTCTATGGCAGCAAAGATTAAAATGTTAGTAGAGGAGAGGCACCATAGAACTTGTCGATACATCAAAACGAAAGGTTACAGACAATAGGCGAACTACTTCAAACTTTTCACATCTATGACTAACGTGACGAGTATTTACATTTTTACCGTGTTTTGAAACGTACATTCCGGGTTTTTTGGTTACGTAGCGGTGTAATTTCAGGGAAAATGCAACACGAAAGTTAATGTACAATAAAACGGACCTACATAAAATGACGTTATTTGCGGGAAAACGTAAATAACGAGAACGTAAATACGAGGTTTTACTGTACACACTATTTACATGTATGTTGTTATATTTCTGTTCATTATTTACATCATATATTTGTTTTTTGTAACATCTAAAATAGATGAGAAAGTATTTTTGTGTGTGTTTATGTGTCTCATATTTATTTGACATATGTAACCACTGAACAAGAGGCAGGGAATTGTAACTTTTAGTTATGAATTGGTTTCAAACAACAGGACCCTTGGCAGTGTATTTTACTGAAGGAAAGAATAGGCTTGATTTTTGATTATTTGAGCCTTAATGTAAAGTTAAAGTATTCGTTGAAGAAGGAACATATACAGGAAATGAGGTTCATATTAGGCATGTGCGAGAAAGACTTTTTTGAATTCGAGACGAGATTGAGAAAGCAATTTAAAAATTCTCGAGAATCGAGTCGAGATCGAGAAATCTGTACTTTAGTTAACAGGATAATATGATCCAAACAAGTAAAACTCAATAATCTGACAAACATACATAATTATTCAATAATTTTATCAAGTATCCACAATTGCAATTACAATTACAACTTTACCTTTACACTCAAGTTTATTTGCCTACTGTCGTATGTAAACATACGTTATTGACTCCATAGTCTATACAGTTTCCTTGAGCCATGGACGGTACTTGATCATGAAAGTCTGAACATTCGCCACTATCGATATGTCACTATCGATACGGACCGCAATTTAAACATCATGTTGCTTGTTATATACTGCTGGCCGTGTGTATAACCTAAGGCCATAAAACAAAATGCAATCGCGGAAGAATTCTGCAGTCATGTTTATATTTTTATTTTTTACTGTACCGTTTTACGTTGATACTTGATATTGATACCGAAAATGATTTATTTTTAACTTTATTGTTGGTTTTATTAACGGAAAATAATCATTTTCTTCTGTAATTTAATGTGATAACCACAGCACAATTCATTGTTTACGTTTACCGTTTCATGTAGTGACTTGTGAACGGAAGTTGTTCGTTTTTAACTTTTTAATAATTTATCGTGTATACTATCCTAACAAGTATATTTTATTTTATTCGATCTACGTTACGTTGAAGATATGTTAATTATTTCAACACGCAACACAAAATGCTGCCTCAATATATTATATTACCTAACCTATTTCTTGTTTAAAAAATTCTCGAAAATTCCGAGCCAAAAAAATTATCTGGAGACGAGATCGAGAAAATTTCTGTCTCGACTCGTTCTCGATGATGCCGAGACTCGCACATCACTAGTTCATATGTATTAGATGAGTTTGAGTTATCTCCCAATTTACACTTACTCGCAGCTTACACTTGTTTCTTTATTCCCCCTTAAGTTTAAATAAGGGGTTTGCTGTTTGTTTCCAATCATAATCTCACTGCCGTCGTCTCTCGTAAATATGGCAGGCACCCGCCATTTCCTAGACTTAAGATACTGTCAATTCTTCAGAGGGCCATGTGCACTCACGACCCGAGGTCCAGAACTCGTGGAGTACAATGAATAATTGATTTAGTTTTACTGAGCACTCGCACACATCTCACACATGCACTCACGGAGCCATTTTTACACTAACTACTGTTTCTGACATAAATTACCAACATCCCCCAAATTGTTCACATACGTAAATTCCCTACTTTGGTTGCGATTTAGTAAATTCTGTCTCTGCCAATATTAGCTTCGCTGAGGCTGACGGCGATGCCACAGTGTGATGATAAAAACTAATTAATTACTCTTCAAAAAAAGTATTTACAAGCAATTAAAAAAAATCTTTTAAAGAACAACATGTAGTTTACATAAATATAAATAATATTTTTTTCATCATTGTTGAGAGTATTAGTTCTCTCTGCTGACAACACGCATGGAAGCGAAGCCGGCTGTGTGCCCGCAGGCTACTCCATCTTCGTGGTGCTGGGCGCGCTGCCCGAGAGCGAGGCGGACAGCCTGCTGCGCCTGGTGCCGGCCGTCCAGACGGTGAAGCCCCGGGCAGTGGCGGGCGGCGGCTCGGAGCGGGACCCCGAGCTGCAGCGCGCGCTGAGGCTCAGTCTGGGCGCGGGCGAGGCGGCGCGCCGGGAGGAGGAGGAGGGGCGGGGGCCCGGGCAGGAGCCCCGGGAGGACGGCGAGGAGGAGGAGGAGGCGCTGCAGCGGGCCCTGCGGCTGAGCCTGCAGCAGGACGACGACGAGGAGAGCGAGCTGGAGCGGGCCATACAGCTCAGCCTCGAGTGTGAGTGCACCTTTGCGGCTCTGTGGTTCGACGCAAACTCTCTGCTCGGGTCGGGCCGGAATTACCCAAGAGCAGGCGGAGCCTACGGAACCAAATGCAGTAGTGTCTCGTTTTAACCGAGCTTCGATCAACAGTGTTTCGATATCATCCGAGCCGACCTGAAGCACCATCGCTGGCAGACTGTTGAAAAATTTGCTTGATACAACCATTGTCAATAACCTAAAGAAAAATTATCCTCAATGATGGCGTTTACTCGTGCAAATCATTGAGTGATGTGGTGTGGAAGAACCTACACTAAAGAATAGCTAGAAAAACATCACCCTGAAAAATTTTATCTCTGGGCCTAACTGACAAACAAGATGATTCATGTTGTCAGAGATTATGCTTATTTAAGGTTGCTATGGTCCACATTAACTCGGTTAATCAAGACTTACCGTAGTGCCAATCAGGCATGGCGCAGTTGCACACCAACTCTCATAACATGGTTGCTTCTGTTATAGAAAGCTGGGAAAAGTCAGGGAAATCATATATATATTTAGGGAATGTTTTGTTGTTCTGACAATTAGGAAATTTTTCTGTTGTGCTGACAAAAGTGAAATGGAAAATACAACTTTCTTCTAGTTATGGCACCTCAAAAAATGCTTAAAATGTTTAATATCATGAATTTTGATTGATTTTCTTTTACGTGAAATGGAAGGGATTTTACTGTAAACACTGAGTGTAATAAGAAAAAACCTGTGTCCGCATGTTTACATTCAAGTTTGGAACTATACTTTCAATGTTTCAATATTTGTTGGCAAATCAATAGTAGTTGTTTACAAACACTTGTATCTCTCTAAAATGGCATTATTTTTGCTACACTGCCATTTATTTTGATATGCTGGCATCACCTATTGTGATCAAACACAAACTTTTTTTTCCATAATTTTGGATATTGCAGACTCTGGTTACTAACAGCGGTATAATTCTAAATAGTTATTAAAAAAATTGTGAAATATATAATTTATATTGCATCTTTTAAAATTTCCATTATTACCTTTCTCATGGGAAAGAGATCAAGGTCAAAGTGTTTGCAAGTTAAATATGTTTATTTGTGATTTATGCAATGTTTGTGTGGACGGGATGTTAACGTAGGGCTTATGTTTTAAATATTAAACAAGATATAGCAAATGAAAAACCAGACCGTACATTTTTTGATGCTGGCGAAAAGAAAATGGCTCCAGGAATCATTTAGAAATTCAAACCTACAACAAATACTACATAATAACACGATGTGACAACTATCAGCAAATTTGAAAGGGCATCGTTATTATGGCACTTCAAAACTAACTTTCAAAATCATATAACTTCATCTGGTGAATCTGGGAGGTATACATATATAAATAAGTACGTAATTGTAATTACATTACTTATGCTTTTTAAGAAGTACTGCCTTTAGTATTTTTTATTTTTCTCTTTTATATCTTAATTGTAGTTTGTTAGTTTACTTTAGCTTATAGTATGTCATTCTTAACCACCTGTAAAATGCTTTCACAGTATTTAAATGTAGGTAACTGTACCAACTGTCCATGCTATTTTAAATTTAGCGGACCTTACCAAACGAACTGTTCACATTATTTAATTTTTTTTTTAATTTTAGAAAACATAACCCAACTGAACATTCTTACAATATCACAGTATTTGTAATATATAAAACCTAACCTAACCACTCGTTAAAGTGGTAAACTACATGAAGTATCATGACACCTTCTTAAAGACTGATTGGAAAACATGTCACAAAGTGAAAAGATCTTTTTGGTTTTTTTTCTTTCAGAAAAGAGACACTCCTTCAGAATTTCCCAAAAAAAATTAATACAAATAGGGTGAGTTTTACCAAGTAAAATCATATTGTAGGTGTAGGTAAAGTACCGTATTTACCCGCATATGGGTCGCAGAATTTATGCAGATTTTTTTTTTTTGCTTGGTAAAATGTACTGTGATCCTTATGCAAATTTTCCATTTTGGGTTAAAAAAAGAATAACACTGTACTGTTGTGGTAGTACTTTCTCTACTATGTGCTTTAATAACTAGCCTGTGTTTGATTTTAATAAATATGTTACGAGTAAATATACATTTTTTAATTAAAATATCTCAGCAGTGTGAGTACTGCGCCATAAGCTACGTTTGCTGCCTGTTGTGCGGCTACCCAGCCGGTGCTGGTAAGTGACGTGGTGGTCTGCTGCTGGCCATGAGCTCAGCAAGAGTTGGGGGGGGGGGGGGGGGGGGAGGATCTTAAAATAAACCAGCCAGAAGAAGAGAGAGAGAGTGAGAAAAAGGGGAAGGGTGTACGTGTGTGTGTGGGGGGGGGAGGGGGCGCTTAAATGTCCACGAACATCACGCTTCTATCTCGTCAGGTTTTTGTAATGCATCTTTGTCCAAAGATTGTTTTTGCGTGAGATTTCCTATGCTTTCTACTGCAACATTTTATGACAAAACTGCTGTAAAGAGTGTTCTTGTTATTATTGAAGAATGGTGGTCTTTTCTCTCTTGGGGTAAGCGACAGGTAAAAAAAATTATAGGGGGGAAAGGGAAACACTTTTCCTTTGTATTTTTTGTTAGATAGTGCTTAGACGAGGAGGGATGAAGGATGAAGGGGGGAAGGACGCCGTGTTTCTTACATGGCAATAAGCTGAGACATGGACCATAAAGACATCACTTGTATTCTTCTGCAGACAGATTTATGTCGCGACTCATATTCGAGGGCAACTCTTACAGTGAAAAAGTTGGATTATTAAGGATGCAACCCATAAGAAAGGGCGACTCATTTGTGAGTTAATATGGTATTTTGGTTGAGTTTTCTTCAGAAAAAAAAGATTTTCTCATGTAAAAATTAATTTATTTTGGTAAGTGTACATTTTTAAATTAAAATGGCAAATTTTAAAGCATTTAGAACCTGTCTCCATTGGATTATTCTTATCTGGAAAGTCAGGGGAATTTGTTGATTAGGTCTGGAAAATCTGGAAAAGTTAGGTATTTGGAATTCCAAGCTTGTAGCAATCATTTATAAAAACATGAATTTCTGTAATAACACTTTTGTGTGCATCTATTGGCCAGCGTTCATTTTAAAAGGGTATATATAGCCCTCTAAGAAAACTGCAGCGACCAAGAATATTTTGACCTCCTTAGGCATCCCACTAATACACATTCTCTACCCTACTTTCTCTTTTGGCCTGCTGATGTCTCATGCTCCTCACCCCTAAGGTGACAACTTGTAAGACATGTTACATGCACTATACAATGCAGTTACATGATGATAAATTGACAATTTTTATTTCTAAAAAAAACATTTGCAACCAATTCATTTAATTTTGTCAATTATAAAAATAGGATAATGCTTTGTGTTTCAGTAAAAGCATAGTCATCACTACATAACTATGAGTAAGTTATCACGATTAGTCATAAGTACACAACACATTAATTCAGTAGCTTTTTAAAGAACAGAACTGTTGTAAGAATTGCAGGAAAATTATCAACATAATTTATTTAAAGCTCCGTCTGGTGTCTCACCGGGGGAAATGTGTGATGCAGCACCAATTTTTGCAGACGGTTGAGATTAGTTACCGAGATGTTTTGGTCCTTTCAGCGTGTATGTCTTATGATGGGAAAAACAGCTGGCGTCCCATGGGAGGCAGTAAATTTATCAGGTTATGGTGTCAGTTTATTATAAAGGACTTTGGGTCTGTTTTTTTTTTTTTTTTTTCAGAAATGCCTCAATGCGAGTGTAATGTATTTTATATGGTATAGTGTCCTTGTATTTAAGATCTGTGTTGTGGTTGGTTGGTGAGGTTACATGGTTGTCCCTTCCCTGCATTGTGGTAGGCAGTTACGTAGCCTCATCAGTTGTTGTTAGAGTGCTGTGCTGACAGGTTGCGCCATCTGGCAGCTCACCAAACAAATTTTGTGTGCACTTAGAGGCAAACATCTTCACATCTTGGGTTGGGGCTGTGCCACAGCTAGTGTAATACAACCTTATTTTTTTTCCCCTTCATTTTTCAGACTTTTTAACCATTAATGTGGGCTCCGGTCATGCGGTGTAGGCCCGGGTAGGCAGGTGCTCCACCATATTTACCTGAATATAGTGCTGTGATTCTTACCAAACCTGTGGAAACTAAAAGGAGCTGTCGTATTATAATTGAGAACTTGTATCTAGCCATTGGAAACAGCTTAGTTGAAGTTCAGGCTCAGCCTTTTAAATGTGTCACTCATGCCGCTTTAGACCGCTGTTAATTACCACCCTAGTTGAAAAACTACATGCTCTGCCTGTAAAATGCATCACTAATGCCACTTTAGTCCGGGGCTTCCTGAACCTCTGCACGTATGTGACAGATTAGAGAAGGATAAAGGAGAGGGTGCAAATTGAGTTTTGTCACTGGGACGTTTCTGCTTCTCTTCTTCATTGTGACTGCTGGGGAAGATGCTCTTCACAGACAACCACTTTATATCACCACATTCTTTGCTTTCTGAACATTTCCTGCTTTTGAACTATAGTCATAAAACACATTTTTTTAAACTGTGGCTTGGTGTTTCAAAAGAAACCATGTAAATTACTTTACTGACGAAAGTGGCACCAGAAAGGGTCTAGTAAATACGGAGTAAATTTTATAATTTAAATAATTTTCAAGTGCTGTGTACTTGAATTGTCTTTTTCATAAACTTATAATCGAAACGTTTGTGGTCGCAGAATATTCAGAGAATCGCTAGGGACATTCTTTCGTTAAGGCACAGGACTGTGAGGAGTGATTTCTTTCGGTCGCATCATGTAATGGACATGTAAATTCAGCTTGAGAAGAATGAATAGCAAAATTATATTTAATATCTTTCATAGAAAAATTACCATTAAAAATTTCAAAATAATTAATCAGAGATAGAACTTAACACCTAACTACCTGCAACCTCAGATGAAACATTTTTCAAGTGTTGTCTGTATGTGCAAGGAACGATTGTCATATTTAGCCGGGCACAATACTTATCATACTGTATGCAATTTAGTGACAACTGTTAATGTCTATGTAATAAGTGTGTGTGTTGTGACTGCATATTCAAGTCAAATATGATAGTAAATAATTTTTAACTTTAAAATATATTATTCTATTAACCAAGCTTCGAAAACCTAACTGAGGTTCTGTATTATCTCAGCTGACCTAAAGGAACATTATCACCAAATTATTTTGAAACATTTGCTTGAGGACCTAGATAATGATTTGACTGTTGCGAAAACCTGAAGAAAATTGACTTCAATGATGCCATTTACTGGTTGGGCAAATCAAAAAGTGATGTAAAAGAATCTTCATCGAAGAAAAGTTGGAAAAAAAAAAAAACATCAACTTGAGAAATCATATCGGTCCTTGGGCCAGCTGAAAACCAAGATGCTATTTCATTGTATCAGTGATGTCCGGAATTGTGCTGTGGTCTACATATTCTCTGTTAATCGAGATTCTATGGTATATACTCAATCTGCATGCAAATGTAGGTGTATTGCGGAATGCCTGGGAAAGCGACAGCGTGTGGCGTGGGCTGTTGCAGGCGAGGCCTCCGCGGCGAGGGTGGACGCAGACGAGGTCCGCAGGAAGCGCCTGGCCTACCTCCAGGGACGCAGCGGGGGCTCTCAGCAGAGCCTCGACCTGCCCCCCGCCCCCCTCGCCGAGTCCCGGGTCAACACCTAGTCCCTCGCGTGTGTCCGGTCCTGTTCGGGACAGGGAGAGAGTGTACCTGCTTAGCTAGTGTCGGTATGGCCAGTAATATTCCTCCTCCGTAACCAGCCTTTTAATACTTTTAACCGTGTTCACTTTATTTATTACCACTCGTCAGTAGAGATCTGAGAAAGTGATATTTCAATAAAATCACAACAAAAAAGCAAGGTGATTTTATTTTGCACTTATTTGGCAGAAATAGAATTTAAAAAGAAAATTGAAAATATTAGTTAGTAATAGTTGTAAACGTCATAGAAATTACAATTAATGAATATCTTAAGCTTAATGAATTTAACATTAAGAGTGTATGTCCCGTTACAGGTCATTATTTTATATTTAAGTTCTATACGGTCCAACTTGCCCACATCTTGAGAGACTGGACTTTCACAAAATGAAACAATAAATATGTATATATTACGTATGTTTTGCATAATTAGCTAGCAAAGCTGCGTTTTTAACATTTTTGTGCAGTATCGATAAGGAGAATGAAATGGAATATAAAACTATACCTTTTTAGGTGTAAAGTCAAATTTACTGACTGCTATGTGATATGGTTTAAATTTCTTTCAGAAATTATTTAATCTTACCTGGTCCATAAAAATCATCAGAATTTTTATGATTTTAAAAAACTAAATACTGTAATAATAAAATAATTTTTTTCTGAAATAATTTTAAACCATGCAATGTCTTCAAAAGATACCATAGTAAACACGTCAATATTGGCTTCTTTCAGGTTCTACCTTCTGTCTGTGATGACTAAGTTATGGTGAGTAAGTAACTGTTTACTGTCAACATTGCTTGTAGGTTTACAAATGGCATGCAGGACGACTAGTGAAAACAGATTCTAATTTACACTTGGAGAAGTCAGCACTTTATAAAACATTTCTTGCACATCTTCGTTAAGAATGTCATAACCTTGAAGCGTTTAGTGTTTTCAAACTGATGAGTTCGTAAATGGAATTCATAAGTGCAATAACATCTTTTGATTTGTTAAGGATGACAGTCATTGGGTTAAAAATTTATTTAAAACTGAATGGTGCAGAAGGTTCATTGTTCAACATTTGCTATATGCTGTATCTATTTGGCATTCATGCGTAGCAGGAACTTGCTCACTTGTTTTTTAATTAAGGGTAGCATTTTTAAACACCGAACTAAATGTTCCCTTTGAAACATTCTTTAAAATGTCCATGGTTGCACTCAAAATTACCATACAGAATATAAGCCATCAAATACATTGAACTTTTAACAGATGTGTATTTACTATTTTTACGTAGCGTTCACATTGTAGATAATCTGTTCCGTGAGATCCGTCTGCGTTTATGTGATCCGTCTCCGTTTCCCCGTTGTAAAACGAGCCTGAATGGGCCTTCGGTATGCATTGTTGTCCCTCAACGTAGTTAGTAAAATATTTTTTTTTTCATTTGACACATAAATTTAATGGCATTAGATGCATAAACAGTTAACACTGTCACTTATAAACTCGTCAGCCTGTTGCCTTCCATTTACTGCATTTTTGTCATTTCTTATGTCTAGAAATTATGAAGTTAATGTTTAAGACTGGAATTAAAAATAACAACTTTTTGGATATAATATCTAGGGGATGGAAACATTAGCATCTTGGTATAGATGCTATTTATTTATTTTGCTAATTTTCTCTTAAAATGCTATTTTTTGTTAATTTCCAACATAAATGTTATTTTAGCTATTTTTCTAAATAATCAGGGGTGCATAAGCATTGGAAATTTTGAATGGAGTAGAGTTTTAAGTACTTGACTTGAGCCTAATTTTAATGCTCGAAAAATTGGAGTAGTTCACTGTTTGGTCTAGGGACATAATAAAACAATTATGAAACCTCACTGTTACAAACCTGGAGTACCTAGTCTTATAATTATATACCTAATAATTGTGAAGTTCTTAAAATGCAGTTAAGTAGAAAATGATTTGTTGATGCAAAAATGATTAAAAAGGCATTTGATAAAATTTTAGATCTTAAACATGCAACGATGCAACATTTATAGTCTCCAGTGGTTTCATTATTATGAATAATGACGTAAATGATTAAGTATTGAATTTGCTAGCAATGGTGGCTGATTTTACATAATCTCGTACTGTATTTATAATTTTAATTTTGGTTTGAACATATTTTCTGTCATTTAGCGCATCGCGATCATAATGTTGTCTACCTTAACCTATACTACAAAAAATATATATAACTTCTATCCAAGCACTATACTCAAAATTTTGTAGAATTCGCTGCAGTAACCAAAGATTTTTTTTTTAATGTGCTTTGAATATCCTTATCTTCATAAGTAATATTTGTACCGACCGTCACTCACTGAAAAGAAACAAATATACAAAATACACGTCCATTTTACCTGCCTAGCTGAATATAATAATGGCACACGTGAATGTGATGTGAAGACAAATGAACAGCGAGTGATAAATAAACACAGATGAAGCACTATAGTTAATGCACAAACACAATAGTTACCATAAAAGAACTACAGCTACTGTAGATGCACCATACTTACCACAGAAGTACAATAATTACCACAGATGCACCATAGTTACCGTAAATAACATGATGCACATTGAGCTAGTTAAATGTTACGGCAGTGCTGCTAGTCCTATAGTGTGTAGGGCAATAAAAAACTTTAATTTTTAAAACCGCAATAAAATGATTTTGTCTGTGTGAAATGTTGTTTTCCTTTTAATGTTACAAATTAACATCCTAAAATAAGTCTTTAACTACAATTAGGCCTGTGTGAATAACAGTGTTTTTAGTTCGAATCAAATACGAATATGAATAATTGAATATCAAATTATTCATGGATACAAATATGTATCAAATTTGAATAGTAAAAATGAAAATTAGAATCCCACTAAAAAATATTTTTCATGTCATGTAACAATTTCTGGAAAATTAGACAACTTATACTAAAGTGAAAGGTTGGTTAAATTAAGTCAGCTACAAAAAATTTTAAGGAAAAAAGGTTTTATTAAAGTATTTTTTAAATTATGAAATAATTTTTTGGTTTTTTAAATTTTGCAGCAACCAACCAACCTATTTGCCTTATTTTCTACAACCGGCTACTCTGCATATTGATCCAGAAAATTTTTGTGAACTTCAAAACAGTGAAATCCATTGCTGTTTATTTAATGAAAACCGTTAATTTTTTTTAAATACTGTATTCCCAAATTAGTGATTGAATGAGCTCATATTTACATATTCAAACCGTAGATATTCATGAGTTTTCATTGTTAACGGCTGCCAGGTAAATTGTATTTTAGTTCAGCAATATTATAAACACAATTTCTGCCAATTTCATTTGGGAATTTAAACCATTTTTTACGTGTTTTTAAATTTATTTGTGAGTTGTAACATCTATTTTGTAATAGATACATACAGCAAGTAAGCTGCTACTGTATCACATGTGTGATCAAATGTGACTATCGATTTATACGGCGTTGAACCTATGACAATTAGGTATGTACTTCTTTTAATGCCCATCTCAGTAGTGGGTGTCTATGTTTTTTGGTGTTGTAGTTTATTTTTTCCCTCTTCTGGTGTGTGTGATGAAATGAATATAAATAATATTTGGTTTCCAAGTTAGAAATGGCAAATGTGCCGTGTTTTGAATCATTCCCGCGATTTTTCTGTTACTGTTTAGCGAGACAGTAGTAAAAAAAAGAACTTTGAATACTTGTTGCATTTTTAAAAAGTCACCTATTGTTCATGTTTTTGATAATGAAGCCCCATTAAAATATCCAAAAGGGTATTTATAATGCAGAAATGTCTTAACCGCAACAGTGAACGTTGATATAACGATATAAGATAAACTCACGAGGCATGCTATGTCCACTATTCGTAAGGAAACAAATATTCACTATTTCAAAGTGTTTTTACTATTCAAAGTGTTTATACAAATCCAATACGAAGTTTATTATCCGTATTCATATTTGAAAATTTGAATATTCGCACAGGCCTCACTGCAATGCAACTGGACAAGCTTCAGAGAAAGGGTTAATCAATTTTTTTATCTATTTTTTTAATTAATACAAATGACTAACTTACATTGAAATAGTATACAGTTGTAAAATTATTTTGTAATTCTAAATACTACTGTAGATAGGGACTGTAGGCAATCATGTAGTTAACAGTATGATGAGAGATTCAAAAACCATTATGTGCCACTGTTTCCTGTAATTTGAGCTTAAAATAAAATGCAAAAAAAAAAAAGTTATGGGGACTACTCGACTCAAAAATACTCGATTTTGTGCACTACCTGACTCTGCTCAACTAAACATCAAAATATGATACTCTTGTGCCTCTATAAATAATTTTTTTTTTGTTAAATTTGTTTAAAATATCCTTCATAAAATGCCACAACTGCTACATTAATTTTAACGGTTTTCAAAATTATTGTACAAATTATATCTTTTCACACTTTGAAAACAATATTTTTAGCGACTTGACTCGCCCTATTTTCATACTTTGCAGTTCGTATGGGACACATGTGCATGCATAATTATTTTAATGTATTTTTGTCACTTAAGACTTCAGTGAATACACAACCCCGTCTACCATCTTTGCCACTGATTTTTTTCATCTCATGAACCAAAGGTTTACGGTTGGCTAGTAAGATGAAAATCAAACGGGAATTTTGCTTTAGTGTGATTATGCAGTACTACAGGTGTTTGGTGTTTCCTTAAATGTTACCCTTGACCCACGTGATGAATTCCGGTTATTTTTCTCTACACTAGTTTTTGTAACCAGCGTACTTCGTGATGCAGCCAAGTTAGATGCATTTGAGATAACTTCAAAATATAAGCCCAACCCAGTTAATCCAGTTGATGTGTGAATTATTATGAATGAAACCTTTTGCTTAATGTTTGTAAGCATATTACACTACCAATTTTTTAAAGTAAAATTATCATTAGTATATTTTAATTTTTAATGTTTTAATCAAGAAAGTCGTCAACAGTTTGTTATTTGTACAAAAAATAAAGAGTAAAATAAATAAGTGCTAATTTAAAAAAAAATAGATGCTAATTTTTTCAACTCTTAGTAATAACGGTAACCTAAAAACTGGGAACGGGACTTCTAGCTTCTTACTTACCAAATAAATATATATTGCTGAATGCCATCATGGTGGATTTATTCCATATAACATTTGGTGTTAGTTTCAACAGTAACATGTATTGTATACATTGAAAGAAGTCAATATATTTATTACATTTGTCGGAAAAGTCGTGAAAACACAACCTTTCTAAAATGCCAAATGTGAGCCTATTATAATGAATTTGTGTAAAAGATTAAAATAATTAGAAAATCTCATTTCAACTTCAAAGCATCACATAGCCTTATTTTTAGAGTTTATATCTATTGTAAATTTTTCAGGTCTCTATTTACCAGTAAATGAAATTGTTTTCAACATTTTTCATGTTATGCATGATACTCTGTGTTTTTTAAGTGTAAATTATAGATTTTTATTAGGTGTAAACATACTAAGTCATCATTCAGTAAGTAGTGTAAGGTTTTTTTAAGCATGAAGAACATTGGTTTTGATAACCTCGAGAATGCATGTGAAATTGACAGCGGGAATTCCAAACGGTGCAAAATCTGTTAGAACTGGTCAGTGGCAAAAAAAAACATAGCTTATTGATTTGAAACTAATGTATTGGTACCTATACGTATAACAGTGATGTTCATATAATTTTAGTTGCTGCTATGTATTTACTATACTTTGTATGAATCAGTGTAAAAATAGTTTAAAGATTTTGAAAGTTATGTGTCTGTTTTGTCAATCTTTAAACACAGCACTAGTCTGGTTAATTTTAATGCTGAGTTCCGAACCAAAAAATTATTGGCAGACCTTAAAGATTTTTGTTATTATTATAATATTCATTGTGCAGTGAGCAATGTTAGATGTCATAAGTGATTTTGTTGATAAAATTTTTGTATTGTTAGTTTTACAAAAAGTAAAAAAAAAAAAAATTGATGTGTACATACCACAGGATTTTTGTGGTTAGGTTATGTCTATTCTTGGAAACAACACAAGTATTGACTTAACCTCAGATACAAGCATTCATTAAAAATGTTAAAATGTTTATGTGGAAGTCAAAATTTAGTTCATTGGGATTTTCAAAAATTTCTTTTAAAAATTAATGTAAGTTAATTTATTATAATTATTTAAAATTAATTTGATTCTATATATGTACTTCTCAGGTGCTTGTTCAAGTCATTTTTTTCCAACAGTGATTACTTTGGAAATATGCATGTTTGTAAAGCTCCTTACAAAATAATTTGCTAAAAAAAAATTGTGTGCTGTAGTACAGTGTACACATATATTTTAATGTACTGGCTAATGAAATGTTAACCAGCAGCTGATACACAGGCTTAAGTAAATTTAAGTACTTGTGTGAAGTCAAAGTTTTTAGATTCATGTTTCACTGTAATTTTGATGTTTTCCTTTTCTGTAAGTTTAGAAAAGATGTATTAATTAATTAAGTAGAATAATTATGTACAACCTGCCATAAAAGTAAAATCGATTTGCTAGGAAATATAATATTGGTTCATCTTAATTAGTTATTTGTTGTAATGCATTGATTTTACATAAATGTTAATTACCGTAAATAACCATACTTGACGCGAGGGTTCAGTAACCTTAAATTTTATGGATTGTGTATATACTATTCAAATTTATGAATTATATAGTGATAACTGCCACATGTAGTAAATAAATTACAGTTATAATACAACTTAATATATGTTTTTATGTATGGCTGTATTACGTGTAAAAATGTGATACATTTTATTGTAATTGTTTCTGTTGATGTATTATTGAAAAATATGAATACAATAACCATGATTAATAATTATAATAAATCAATTCTCTGTTGATAGATTTAAATTTATTTTATAACCTTTGTGTCCATCATTTAATATTAGCATATTAAGGTATAAAATAACAAATTAGCCAAAAAAAATAGTGGATTTTGTCTTGACCAAATAAAATATTATATACAGTAGAACCCTGTTATAATGTTCCTGCATATAATGTTTTCCTGCTTATAATGTCATATTTTTAAAGTCCCAATATTTCCCCCATAAGGACAATGTATTTATTTCCTGCATATAACGTTCATAAATAGTTTCATTTCCTGCTTACAATGTTTGCTTTCTAACATTCAATAAATGGGGAAAAAATGTTTTAAAACCAAATTATTCCAACACTTACGATAAAAAGTTTCCTTTATGTATGTTTATGTTTACAATCACTGCCATACAATACATGAAGTTTGATAAAATACAATTTTATGCAATATACTGAAGGTACACACTACACAATGTTCATAGTTACGTGTCAGTTGGCACCCTTAGTCAACTCTTCTTTTTCTTGCCATTCCAGTGGGTATTCAAATGCAAGTACATAGTCCTACGATATTTAAGTTGCCAACCATTGAGCGAGGGCATAACTAAAAGTGTTTTCTATTGCTTATCAATAATTTTTTTTTTCATTCATACGTAGGAATCCCAAAATTAAACATTTTCAGGTGGCGAAGGAGTAAACGTTCTCACTTTTAATGTTGTCATCATGAATCGTGAGACAATTTTACAAAAAATGTGGCAGTGTATCTTTAAAGACAAACAAAATTTAACCAGGGAACAAGACGAAGTTGAAAAATTGTTGGCTTGTTTCAGAAAATTCATGTATCAAGTATATACTATCTTTGGTTTTAACATTTAAGTTGTTTACATAGCTTGGTGAGTCCATTGGTACAAAGCTCGAACATTGTTAAGTGCTAAATTGATATTTCCTGCTTATAATGTTTTTTTCTTGTGCTACCTTGAAAAACATTATAACAGGGTTCTACTGTATGTGATAATTAGTACATATCAACCACAATAATGATAGAATTCATTAAAAATGTACTGCTTTTGTTCTCTCAAATATGTTTATATTAATTGCATTAGAAAATTATTTCATAAGAAAAATATTTTATTTTTTGTTTATAATATTTCGAGATGGACCAAGACTGAAACTCAAGCCCAGTCGAGCAAGTAGCCAAGTGGGGTAACACTCCAAACAAAAATATTTTGAGGGGAAAGTCCCATCTTTGGCAGGAGGGTGTTTAGGATTGTTATGACGTAATATTATTTCTGGTAAGTTTTTGTGTAAACAAATTAGGCACATTAAAAAAATACTTAAAACTGAACAAATTATATTATTATGGTGCACAACAATTATAATTTTATTAATAAAAAGACAAACAGTTGTAAGAATATATTACCATTTATTGGAATAATTTTTAAAATATTAATCAAAATTTAAAAACCAACCCTAATACAGTTTTAAATGAGTTTTCTGTAATAAAAATGAAAGACAAAATTTGATAAGACATTTATTCAAAAATAAAGTTTTTTTACATTTGACAATAATTCATCCTCCATCGTACATATGTAGAAATGCAAAAGATGGATATACTTTTCTAGAGCACCTTGAGACATACTTCCAGTAGGTATTATTATACAAAATGCATTAGGTACTGTTTTGTTAAGGCAGACAGTTCCCCAGTAGGCCTTTAATTGCCATATATAATTACAATTAGATGTGTAGATGGAGCCCAGAGTAGAAGTCTTTGGTAGATGTCACTGGGCAATATTTGTACTCCAAGAAGTTGGTTTCTCTTGCTCTTGATTAACAGTTATTTGGAAAGGTTAGCATGACTTGTGTAATCCAATCTTGTTTGCACTTTCAGTCTATTTGAATTTCATGTTTCCTGTTTGAGGATATTTTGTATTTTTAAATGAATGCTTTAGTTCTGAAGGGGAGTAGAATGTGTTTGAACATTCATCTTGATGCTTTATGTTGCGTGCCACAAATTTTGTGCTAGTACTTCTAAATAATAAAAAATTCAAGTTTTGTTCTTTGTAGTTGGCCATAAAACCAATTGAAATGTTTTTGAATGAGTTTCATCAGTAAAGATATTTTTTTTGTTCAGAAAAAATTTCACTTCCAATACCTATGACTAGATTTTGTGAAGATTCAAAACAGTACTTGTTTGTCCTTGTGTTAGTAGTATTTAATTTGTTGCAAAGTAATGTGATCAGCGACTGTTTTTGGTGTCTTAACGAATTACAATTCCATTAGTTTGGGTGAGGATAGCTAGAAAGATTTTTCTGCAGGCATGTGTGTGAAATGAAAGTTGGTTATCGCAAGGTAGAAAAGTCTGCATCGAAGCAGAAAGTTTGGGGAATAGATCTCTGCAAGGGCATAGATGTGCGAGGGAAGTAGTTGCAAGGTATTGTTCAGGGGCAAGTATTCCATGGAACACATGGAACTGTCGGTTCACCTACTTTCAGGATGGATAAAATGCCTTTTTTTAAAATTAGATTCTGAATCTGTTATTGAAATACATTCCTTCTCCACTTACCTCTAAAATGCAGTGATGTATGGTCTGTTGTCCGCTTACGCTAAAACCAGAGCTTGCTTATCTTCATGTACTCCGATTGTACTCAAAGTCACACAGCTGGACTGGTGAACCAGGCCAATGCACTGCTTCCCTTCCGCCAACAATAAACACGAGTGTAAAGTGAATTAATCTGTTAAAGACTGGCATGTTATTGCGGAAACATTGTATTTCTAACAACGCATTACAGCAAACGTCTATTAGATCCTTAAGGGGATTGGTGCACCAGCATCGTATTAAAAAAAACAATATATTTGTTAATGATTCAGCTGCTAGAGAAGATTTAAACCATTCTGGTGTAAAATTTAATTTTTTATTTTTTTATTTTAATTAAGTTATTGCTGTTTTTCGGGAATTTTTTTAATTCAAGCTTTATTAAAAAACTATAAAGAATTCAGTGGTAAAACTTTCGCAGATAAATTTTCAGACACGGGAGATATGACTGTGACCATTATTTTATCTGTAATCATTATTAATTTAACGTATTTACAATTTGAATTTTAATAACTGAGTTGCTACGAAATTGCATGATATTCATTTGCGAATTTAATAACATTCACGTTTTCATTTGTAATTCAAACGCCTACATATATGTCGGCTGAATGATTGACTTTATTTTAGTCTTTAGCTTATTGCAGTCGGACCTAAAGTAAAAACGTAGCTGTAGAAATTTGAGCCGCGTGCAAGCTCGGATACGAG
The DNA here is from genome assembly GCF_032445375.1 of Bacillus rossius redtenbacheri. NCBI lineage: Eukaryota > Metazoa > Arthropoda > Insecta > Phasmatodea > Bacillidae > Bacillus > Bacillus rossius. The sequence continues at coordinate 23,288,496 of NC_086335.1, read as the reverse complement.
GAATTATGGAGCGCGCTGGACAGTAGTGACACCTTGCGACAGTTTTCAAAACTTTTTGCAGCTCGTTCCCACTCTGCCACAGCTGTCTGCTGTTTACGAAGGGGAGACGGGATTTCGCGGGAAACTGATATGAAGGTCAACGTACTCATTTTCAGTAGATAAGAGAACGTGTTTGGTTTAGCTCGGCGTATAATTGAATGGTTATTCTCTGTTGTTATTTAGCACAGTGATTTAGCTAGATGTTTATTGTTGCAAGCGTAAGATTTATTCAGGAATAAAATGCAGAAGAAACCTCCACCAAGCAGAGTACACAAAAGAACAAAACTATCGAAAGCCATTAGAGCACTTAGAAAAAAGAATAAAGAAAGATAAGAGATTATTTTATTATAGCTTTTTTTACCATATATTTATTTTTCAGAGTTGAGTATGTACAACGCGATGGACGCGATGCGACAACAAAAAGATGTGTAAAATTGTAAACATGTTTTTTTTTTTCAGCAATGCGTGAACCATTCATAAACTATACTCAACATGTATCCGTATAATTACGTTTGAATTTTTTTTTTATGGCAGGCATCAATGTTAACAAGTTTATTAAGCCACAATAGACTTTTTTCAGAAAACTAAGTGTAGCAGAAAACACTCAACATAGTCTCACACAAAATCAGTTTACATGAATGCAGTTTTAAGAAGTAAGCAACGTAAATAATAGTTAAACATCATTTAATATCTGCTGGTAACGTTTCCAAAGTATCAGCTTCGCCTTCATTCACGAACAATATTCGTGAGCTTATTTATGTATTTTTGCTGGCTATTCGTTGGTGACTGTTAGGACTGCAAAATTAGTAAATATTTTTCACCCTATCCTGAGTTAAATCTAAGTGTGCGCGGTTAGATGAGGACCTAGATGTGTCTCAGGCTTACGCCTTTACACTCTACTCATGCGGGGTATTAACCATGCGCGTAAGAGCGCGTTGCCATTGACCTGTAGGATAGTCTCAACAATCCTCTACGGACTCGAAAAATGTCACCTGCTCATTGGCTACTTGACTTGTGATAACTGTTTGTTGTAATGCCTGTGATTCATCGTTGATTTGGATGAGGAGTTTTCAGTGATTCAGAGCCTCCCATTTAACTGTGGCCGAATTGAAGAAGCAGTACACATGTTACATGCTTGAATTCATAGCGAATGGAAACCACAAATATTTACTGATGTAGTGGATGGTAAAAAAAAAAATATTATTCGTATCGCGTCCATCGCTTCGCGCCATGTTGGCTCCTATATTATATGGATTTACAAAATATAACGATTAATTTACGACACTTAAGATAAGGTGTGTAGGATTTTAAGAATTCACTTGAATTATTATTTAAGAACATATTTCAGGATAACTTGAGAAGACTCTCGTACAGACGGCACCGGTTGTGATGACTCATTGTTACCAGAGCAGGGGCCATCTCGTGTACACGAAGTGGCATACGAAACCTCAACATAACTCGAAAATCAATAAGTGTTACATTGAAATGTGTCCACTACAAATTTTCAGGAATTATAATTTTGAAATCGAGTAGAAATATTCCTGCAATTAGCATTAAGTATATTTTAATAGACATTGAAAGCGAATCATTAAGTAGCTTCAAAATCCAAATACCAGAATACAGATAGTCTGTAACAATACAGACCTCACCGACTAGATATGGTCCAGATTGTTAATACTAACACATTTGAAAAAACTGACTAGTTACTGAATATGTTGAAATTTTGTAAACCTGTTACTTTAGATGATTGGTGATGTAATAATGTCTCTTGGAAACTACATAAGATTTTAACTGCTTTTATTTCTCCATAAATTCGCAAATCACCATGGCGGCCATTTTACGATCACGATTTAGTTCTTAAATTTTAAATTAGTTTATTTTTGTTGAGAGCCTGGTACAATGTGTCTGACCACTAAAGCGATCCGAGCCGCGTAGTGTATACTACTGCGAGGTTGCCGAAGTAGGCTCGGGTCGGGACTAATTTCGCTGTGAAGAAACAAGGTTTTTAATACATGAAAAATTATCCCAAAGCCGAAAATTTGTACAGTAGTAGAATGAACATTTCTTAGTAACACGTCAAAAGTTTAAGTACTGCCACAAACCTTGTGCGTCACACCAAAAACGAGCAGTTAAGTCCAAAATGACAATTTTTTGCAACGATCCACAATAATGGATATTGAAAATGTAGTTTATGGAGTAGACCGTCAGTATGGAACCCAAAATAATCTAGAAACATTGCCCCATCTGAGGATAGTGATAAAAAGCACAAAGTTTAAACATGTTTCTATAAAATAGACCTTTTAAATCATTAAGGTTAACGAATTCACTTTCATTCAATTTTAAGGAAATATAAATACATCTTACATAAACTTAAAGAGCCCAACGTGGAAATCGCTTAGAGTAAACGTTGTTGCATATTTATTCATCTTTAAATTGGTATATTTTTTAAGTGTCTCATACAATTAGTCTGACCACTAAAGCGATCCGAGCCGCGTAGTGTATACTACTGCGAGGTTGTCGAAGTAGGCTCGGGTCGGGACGAATTTCGCTGTTAAGAAACAAAAATTTTTAATACATGGAAAATTATCCCAAAGCAAAAATTTTGTACAGTAGTAGAATGAACATTTCTTAGTAACACGTCAAAAGTTTACCGATGAAACCTTGTGATCACACCAATAATGAGCAGTTGAGTCCTTAATGATAATTTCTACAATGATCCACAAAAATGTTTCGTAAATTTAATAACTTTAATACTTTTTTAAGCCGGTTCTCATTATGGCACCAAAGTAATATAAAAGAATGTCCTACATGGTAACTGTGATAAACACCTCAAAGTTTAAACGTCCTATTATTAAATTGGTAATTTTAATCATAAAAGGTAAGAAATATATATATTTTTTATAGAAATTTGACTACATGTTACATAAATTTGTTGAGCGTAGCGTCAAAATCACTTCATAAATATTGTCTGTGTTTTTTTTTGTAAAGTTTAAATGTGTATATTTTGAGTGTCTGGTACAATAGTCTGACCACTGATGTATTTCAAGCTGCGTAGTGTGTGTGCAGCAGTGTTAAAGTTGCTCGTGCTGGGAAGTTTTTTGCTCCAGAAAAGTAAGGTTTTTAATGTATGGTAATTCCAGACTGAATTTTACTCTGAAAGAATAAAAGTTTCTTAACTGCAAGTGATTTTTGCTGCAAACGTAGATAAAAATCTTCCAGGATGCGATTTGCTTAGGTACAAATATTAGTATGATCGACTCTTTAATTTCTAAATTATAAATAAATAACAATAGAACTTCCCGGAAAGTTGTGATAAACTGACGATATTGCGCGAGTAGCAGACCCGTACGTGACTACAGAGAAAGGCTATTTTCCTTGACCATTAGGATTTCTGGGACGAACACCCTCTCACAGCTGGGGTCATAAAATACGGCCAAACTCTTGCAAAAACATCCACCACCGCTCTTTGCCACTAGCAATTCAACGAAGTAAGCTAGGCGCAGCACTCCAATGAATTAACTTAGAAAAAAAATTACTAAATATGTAATTCTATCAATACATTTTACAACACAACTTATGTTTTATTTATTTTCTGGAAAAAAATAATATCATACGAATTATGTTATAAAAGTGACAAAACTCAATAAGCACATTTACGGTGTATCGTTTTCTTCAACTATTATGTAGTAAACTAATTTCATACAATTAAATATATATATTTTATAATATAGGCTACATTAAAATTTTGCACAGATCTGATCTAAAATAATATACTTAATGTATTAGAAATAAAAAATAATTATATTTTTTGGTATTAAAATAATTTTTAATAATAAAATTTTTGTAACCAAATACGAACACACGTATATAAAACCAGAGGTCCTCTAGAATTTTGATTTACAAGTTCCAAGCAGATTTTATTGTATCAAAAATCATTCATATAAGAAAAAAGAATATGAATATCTAAATAGATGTAACATGAATACACCCTATCATATGCATTAAATATATTTTAAGTAATCCCTAAATAAGACCAAGTTTATTAAGTGTCGCAGTACGCAGCGTGTTTCAAAGCACGCCGGCCGTGAAAGATCAGTACGGCCGCAGTACACTGCAACGCTCGGGCAGCTTTAATGAGGCAACTAATTATGCTAGACTCTTTATAAATATACTATCTTAAAGCTAAAAGTATAAGTAAAAACATTTATTTAGACATTTTTTCGCATTGGGCTCTTCAAATCGGTGTAAATCGTATTTTTATCTGGGTGGCAAATATAAAAAAAATATATGTCGTGAATTAATCGCTTTATATCATATCTGAAATATTAAAAAAAAAAAATTTTTCTAACATTAATGGGTGTATTACAGTTTCTAGATTATTTTGGTAAGTTTACGGACAGTCAAAATTAAAAACTGTATAAATGGGTAGCATTTTAATGGACTAATGCAAGTTGCTGTCACCTAGGACTTAAATGCAAATTTTCGGTGATAACGCACAAGGTCTACAGCGGTAAACTTTCGGTATGTTATTAAGCATAGTCAACTCTACCACAGTACAAAAATTCAGCTTTGGACAAATTTTTCAAAGGTTGTCTTGGTTTCCTGGAGTAACACGAAAGTCTACGCGGGGAAGGGCGGCTACCTGATCCGAGAATGAAGGATAGTGTGAGATGGGAAGCGAAGATAAGAGCTGGTTGGGTGTCCGTGTTGGAGAGAGAGAGAGAGAGAGAGAGAGAAAGGCGATATTGTGGATGACCTTCGAAAGATTCCCGCTAGATGGCAGACCTCAGAGCTGTAATCTAGAGTAACCTATATAGGTTACTCTACTGTAATCTTCGACAACCTCCCCTCACGGAAGCTCTCTCGCCACTAACTTGCCAAATCTCACCCGCTAGCTTATATACGTGCTAGCTGGCCGTGCAGTAGTAATAAACAAGCATTTATAAAACACTTAAGCTCATTTCCAACAAATTCTGACGAATGACTGTTTTTTGTCCTGCACCAATCCCCTTAACACATAAAATTGATTGTTGAAAAGTAGTGAATTATGCAAACTCGGATGGCCGAGACCTGCCGAGGGAACTTTGTGTGAGGAAATGAGGGGGAGAAAGTAGTCTGTAGACAAAGACATAAGGCCAGTGCAGCTGTGGCTTTTTTTTTTAAATTTTCTCTCTATATTACTATTGTATTGACATTTAATTTTTAGTGTAAGACCATCTCCTTACATGATGCATGTGTTTACTATCAAAAATCAGGGATTACAAAAGCATTTTACAATAAGATTTTACAGACCTCTCAAATGCCTGGTGTGTTGGGAACAAAAATTAATTCTATTTTGTGGACCTTGTTTGACGTGCACTAATGATAATAGGATGTAGATTAATGATGGGATTAAGTTATTACTATATTTCTGGTTGTGGTAAAAATTACACTTTCCCATATTCATATTATTGACATGATGAATTATGAAGGATAATAGTTAAAAAATAAAATGAAGTCTTGCATCTTAAAAAAAAATTGAAGAGCCTTTAGCAGGGTGAAAATTCCTAATACTTAAAATGGGTCCTCTGATTTGAAAACTATCGCCCCTGGTATTGTTTCAGGTAGTATGTATTTAGCGAAGCCACCTTGATTACCTCAATATTTTTTCCTCATGCTGGATCCTCCAGTTCTTTTGATTGCTTCAATTTAAATCACTGTTGGCATCAGGCATGACTAGGTTTTTTTTTGTGTGGTCTTTATTTTTCTTTTGGTATCCTGAAACTATTTTATAAATTAGGGTATGTTAATTAATGCTATAAGGCAGAGTCATCTATAAAAATTATGGGCATGGGGAGTGTGTTTATTTTGTTCATCACTTCAAAACATACAATAAAAAAAACTGTAAACATTACTTTGGCCATATCTCTAAACATGATCTGTGCATACTGCATAACTTGTAAATTCCCTATGAATTCTATTTAAAATACACTGGTGATTTTCTTCTCAAAGATAATCGTCATGGGGAAGAATATATATAACGGTTACTTTCTGAATTAGGAGTTTCATCAAAAGTTGCATTGATGTTAGGGTATGTATGTAGAATGTAAAATTGATATCTTTTGAATGAAGGATATATGGTGGTTGAATGACTTGTTTCTAAATTTTTGTCCTATTTGTAGATTCAAATGACTGAAATATTCTCATTTCTAGAGGTCTTCTTCATTGGATTTGCACAAATTACAGATAGAATTAGTTGTCTTGAATGTTAGTAGTCTGGTTATTAGTTCTTTGTGTTAATGCTTCATAGCTGTGGTTATTGTTTTACCTTCTACTAGTAATTTCCATGTACTTACACTTGTTTTATCAGTTAAAAGTTCTTTAAATAATATTGGTATTGCAGAAGGTAGTTAGTTGACCCAGTTTGATCATGGTTTTTTTTGCAAAGTAGCGTAGGCCTAAGATTTTCTGTCATAATCCTTATCAGCATTGATTTTATAATGTTAGTAGGCCATTGGATTATGAATTTGTGGTCTTATATGACATGGTGCATTGGTTTTAAATTAAGTATGTGTAGGAGAGAATTGGATCCATGTTAGCTACATATTTAATTTCTTAATTTTTTTAAATTATATGCCATGGCGAACTCTGCAAGGTAATAAGCGTTGAGAATATATTACTTTATGAACCACATTTCCTTGGTAATTACTAGGGCAGCTTTTTGTTTGCAGTACTTTATAAAACTTGAAGTAAATGCTACTTATTTTGTGCTGGAGTATTTCTTTGTACTCTTATCTTCCTTTAGGCTCCTTTTTTCATTGAACATCCTTTGGTAGCACCACAAAACATTACAATGTTTCAAAATGTTACACAGAAGAGCACTGACCTGCACATGTTTCTTCAACATTATATAAACTATTTTCAAGATTATTGTAAGTCATTTAGATTAGCGATTGCCAAAATTGTGCCGGTGTTTACTAAGCATCAAATAAGTAGTGTACCCAAGGGGAGGAATATCCAGCCGGAGTTATTAAAAAATTGGAAAAAAATATAAGACAGAGCGAGTACTGTTACGGTGTGAGAAGCAACATCGCCTATGGCTACTATTGTAGGCTCATGTCAGTGTATGCCAATATTAAATTTTTTTTTTAATCACATTTTCAAATTTTAATTTTTGTTTTCAAAATCCTCCCTTAAAAACATTTCCTGTATCCACCACTGCATCAAATGATTCTGCACTATTTCCTGTGAGTCATACATTTCTGTCATCACCCTAAGTTGTGTATAAGCTAATTGAGAAGTTTTCCAGATCCTACACTTGTAGCCAGTGAATATTTGATGCAATTTACTTTAGGTCACTCTTACACAGAGTCCTCTGGCAGGCTGAGATCGAACCCATCACATTGAGCATCAAGCCTTATTTATCATGGCCATCGCCTTATCGATCATGGCCATCGAGAACATGTCTCCAGTCTCTTCGTTAAGTTTTTTGATGTGCAACATCTTAGCTCTCGGTATACGGCATTTGGTGGGAGTAATACACTGGTAGAACTTGAACTATGGCTAGACCTTTACTAGATCTGTGCGAGTTCACTTTTTTTTATTTGTTACATTCTGGACCAAAATATATTAAGTACCGTACTTTTAGAAGCAGAGTCATAAGTGACTCTGCTCAAGGATCTACTGTTTGTAGCAATTTCTAGAGTTAACCAGCAACATCTAACTTACTCCCTAACACCTTCCAACTTTTTTGATTGGGAGTCTGAAAGATGTCAGACATGAAATTTGTAAGTTATTGATATATTCTTTGTTCTCCATGATACAAGAATTTAAACAGATAAACACGTTCCTCAAATGCTAATTTTAAATTTTTTTTTTATCCCTATTGTATGTGTATAAACTTGCACTCCTTGTATCTGTTTTGGAGTATCAACTTTTAGTTTTTTTATATTAAAACCTATGTTATTTTTTATCTCAAGAATCATGCATGATACAGTTTTTTGGATGTTCCACTGCTACTAATTTTGCTACATTACTTAACTTTTGATGCCTGTTCACATTTTTTTGTTAACTTTTTAAAGTGCTCCAGCTAGATCCAGGAAGAGAAAAGAAGGAAAGGAGGATAGGAGGAAAGCACTAAAGTGTGGCATGTACTATAAAATAATAATGTGGGAGGGTGTGCTTTCAGCAATGTCTGGCTTTAGCCAAGCCAGCTTATATACCTCATTTAACTTCAGCACACACTTCAAAACTGATACTGTACTTTAATAATCTTTCTAATTAACTATAGTTTCATAGATGAATCTATTCAACGTACATTATTAACCAACTTAACAGTTACTAAATACAAAGGATGTTTTGAAAGCATGAAAATAAGTAGACTATCAAAAGTCAACCATTTATTTCTTAAAACATTGCTGTTCAAGTATAAAATATTGCTCTCATAATGATACATTAAACATACTGTATATACAAAAGCTATCTTTGGAGCAAAGGCACAGTTTAATCTAAAAACACACACATTTAAGTGTTTACAAAATGTATTGCTTAACATAATCATATTCAGTTCTACTTTCACAGCTAGGAACAACTTTCAGAATAAAATCAATGTCATCACTACCAACACTGTAACAAGTGTCACTTCATTAAAATCTATTCCAACATGAAGAAAAACACGACTGAAACGCACAACACCCATAACTTCTGTAAGAAAAAATATTTATGATTAAATTAAGGCATATGTACAAGAAAATATAGTGTACTATTATTGTCCCTAAAATAATCATTTTGACAAACATTTTGTACCCTGTTTATACACATTAATTATGAAATGTTTCTGGACTAGATATGTTATGTGACCCGTTCACGGATTCAGGCACAAAAGTAGACGGTTTATTTGGTTTTTATTTTATAGATAAAATAACAGTTGCAACAAAACACCTAGCTGAACAAGCAAAGCTGCAATGCGGTACCGAATCTGCGATCACAACACTTAAAAAAAGAAGCAAGTTTGCGGGCTTGGCAAGCTGATGAGTAACCCCACTGATAATTTTGGCACCAAATTTGCACACATAAGGGTGAAAAATTACAGCAAACAATAAAAACTTACAGGTATTGCAACAGGTATGACAGTGGGCATTATAAATTCCATCACACGAAAAAAGTTAAAAACTATTGTGCATTTGAATGTAGTTATTTTTCCACCAACACGATTCTGATGTGAACTAGATCAGCCGAAGAAACAAAAATTGTTTTATTTTACACTTATGAAACGGAGTATTGCATAGCTGTCGAGCTGCTATCAACACGTGCTTTCATGCGCGAGGTAAACTTGCGTTTATAAACAGTGATAAATAAATAACACGCAGTAATACAGTTGAAGCCCTGATCGCAGAGGTGACGCAGTACTAGCTCACTTGGACGCGTGCAAGGAGGGTCTGTGCATGTTGTTGGACAGGTGGACGGGGGACGCCTTGGCCGGCTCCTCGACGTACGAGGCGCGCGGCGACGCCTGCTGGCGGTGGAAGGAGGCGCGCGGAGACGCCGTGGTGCCGTCGGCGGGCGACGACGGCCGCGGGTGGAAGCCCATGGGCAGCGTGGACGTGACGGTGTACTGGGACGGGTCCCGCGGCAGCGACGTCATGGAAGCGCCGTCGGGCATGGAGTGCAGCGCGTGGCGCAGCATGGGCGTCACCTCGGGCTCGGCGTACGGCGAGGACGCCTTGCCGTCGCCGTCGCCGTCGCCGTGCAGGTCGCGGATCACGTGGAAGCCGGGCAGCGTCTGGCCGCTGCTGTACAGCTGCTGGTGGCTGGGGAAGCCCGCCAGCTGCTGGTGGCGTCGCTGCAGGGTCAGCTGCGTGATCTGCCGGTTGCGCTCCTCGGGCGCCACGATCTCGCACAGGTCGATGCGGCTCTGGCTGTCCGCCGGCCGAGAGCGCTTCACCCTGTACGTCACGAAGGCCGCCGACGCGATGGCGGCGCCGAACAGGAAGGCGCACACCACGACCAGGTACACCCACCAGGGGAACGAGCGCAGGGAGAAGTCCCCGCCGGCGTCGGGCGCGGCGGTCATGGCGAGGCACAGCGAGGGCGGCTCGCAGCGCAAGGACACCAGGTCCTGCAGCAGCATCCTGCGGTCCGTCACGTTCTCGGCGGCGCACGTGGCCAGCACGTGGATGCCGCGGTTCACGCTCCACGTCCACGACTCGAACAGCGCGCAGTCGCACTCGAGCGGGTTGTCGCGGATCCCCAGCGACTTGAGCGCCGTCATCGGGCACAGCGTGCGCACGCGCAGAGTCCGCAGCTCGTTGCCCGACACGTCGAGGCTCGTCATGTTGCGGGCGTGCGCGAACACGTCGTCGTCCAGCAGGCGCACCCTGTTGCCGTGCGCGTCGAGCACGCGCAGGCTCGCGAGCGGCCGGAACACGGGCGTGGCCAGCGAGGCCAGGCGGTTGCCGAACAGCACGAGCTTCTCGAGGCGGGCCTGCGCGGCGAACAGGCGCGGGTCCAGCACGGACAGCTGGTTGTCGGACACGTCGAGCGTGCGCAGGCTGGGCAGCGGCGCCAGCAGCTCCGGCGAGAGCGCCGTGAGCGAGGCGTTGGCGAGGTACAGGTGGCGCAGCGCCGCCGACTGCGCGAACAGCCCGGCGTCCAGCCTCTGCAGGCGGTTGTGGCTGGCCACCAGCTCCTCCAGCTTGCGCAGCCCCTGGAAGGCCGCCGGCGCCGGGAAGGTCACGCCGCACGACGACACGTCCAGGATCTTGATGCCGGCCGAGATGAAGGGCTTGTTGGCGGACAGGTCGAGCCGGTTGCCGCGCAGGTTCAGCGACTCCAGGTGCGCGCTGTCGGCGAACGTCTCGGGCCACAGGTGCGCGATCTCGTTCTCGCTGAGGTCGAGGAAGGTGAGGTAGGGCAGTCCGAGGAAGGCGCCCCGCTCGACGGAGCGCAGGCCGTTGCGGCTGAGGATGAGCGTCTTGAGGAGCGAGGGCGCGGCGCGCACGAAGGCCTCGTTGCGCAGCGCCGTCACGTTGTTCTGCGACATGTTGAGCAGCTGCAGGTCGGCGGGCAGGCTGGCGGGGATGTCCGGCAGGCCGCACAGCGACAGGTCGGCCTTGAGGCGCGCGCTGTTGGCGGCGACGGAGCAGTTGCGAGCCAGCACGCCGGCGCCCGCCAGTGCGTGCACGATCACGACCAGCAGCAGCGCCCTCGCCAGGGCAACCATCTTACTGCCCGCTCTGCACCTGCAACACACGCCTCTCCGTCATCTGTCTGCGGCTAGGCGTGCCGCAAGTTGCCGAGACATCTCATCCAGAACGACCATCAGAGACGGAATGACTCATCACACATGATGCTGGGAAGGAATCAGGCTAGAGTATGGGACCCTTCCACAATCAACCTGTAGTGATCTCCGAGAAGCCATTGGAAACCCGAGATCAGGAATGAGAGTCCAGCCGCTACGTGGGCAAGACAGCGGCCGAGTCACCAATGATGCAAATTGCGATGCTCGCAGTGAAAGCGTGACGGAATGGAACCGTAGAGGCGAAACAAACATCCTGTGTTCACACACATACAAATTTGTGCAAGAGGGTCTACAGCGAGCCCACGGCGATTCGATCAACTGGTCATACGAGCTCGTCGTCTTGGGTTTTCTCCCTATCAAAGTTCGAAGCCATCTTAATCAGAGGCTTCTAATGTTTCCCTGCACTACTCATGAAGTTTAATTTAGTTGTTGTGAAATAAGAATGAAATAGTTCCAACAACTTACTATAATGAATTCGTAATGAAACACACGCATTACACACACGTACACACAGATATTTAATTAGTTAAGTTAAAGAGCACGTTTTCTTAACTCACCCCGCGAAGTTTAAGTTACTTGAAAGACATGTACTGACGAAATTAAGCCTATTTCATGATGGAAAATTACATAAAATTCACTATTATAAATACTACACCAAAGTAAATGTCAAGAGTATAAGCATCCACGGTGTTTTTTTTTTACTGGATCTGCTATAATTTGCACAAAACATAAGTAGGGTGATTAATCAAAGACCATTCGAGGAACATTGGCCCCGCTCCAGCTAAATGAAATGCATCACACAAATACCCAATACGTATTTTGGTTAGGAAATGAGGGCCTGCTTCCAAGAAAAGTTGTTAAGGATAGTGTATTAGGGGTTCGCCTGGTCAGGCGTATGTTAGCGGGGCGGAATGATAAGCGCGACGCTCGCTGGTTCTTCTAGCGCGGTATCGCCTCTAAGCGCAAGGCTGCGGACTTGCACGCAGTCTTCTCGTCGTGCATAGGAAAATTATGAATTTCGAGCGGTGATCGTAACATTATATGGCGGAGAAATTAAGATAAATGTTGTAATTCAAGATCTATTAGTGCTTCCAAGAATCTGTACCGGTTGTTTTAAGCCTAACAATTATTCTGAAAACCCACCTTTTTAGCCATATTCATGCTTCTCAAAATATAGTTTAAAAATTTAATCAGGAAACAAAATTACTTATCGGCCATTAGAGAATTTTTGTTAACAGACCCCACTTGTATATCTTTAGCAGTTTTCAAATCGCGCTGTTTTATTTCCTGAAGCTCTGCACACCGTGTGTGTGCGCACCTGGGTAAGGGGGGAGGGAGGCCAGAAGCAGTACAGACATGGAAAATAGCTTCAGCTGAGGTGCCTTTCAATAGTACAGTTGGCTTAACTCCCAGGTACAGAGACGGCGCCCTTACACCGAGTCCTGCTGGTAGGCTGGGACACCCGCACTTAGCCATGTCGTGCATCGAGCCTTGGCGATCATCTTCGGACATGCTGTCTCCAGACACTTCTTAAAACTTCCTTTTTTTTTACGGCGCTGTAGTGAAAGGATAGTTCAAAATAATTTCCCGAAAAAAAAAAATAGATTTTTATTCTTCGCGGCCTTTGTCTGATCCGGGTCGCAGTGGCATTGCAACAGGCATCTTCAGAACTGAGAAACGACTGAAGGATGGTTGCACCCGGGGTCTTTTTCAGGCCTCGTCTGTAGGTCATCCGGAGTTGGACCCCAAGCGCGGCTCCAGAAGAGGGACGGAGGGTGCGATAGCCCCTCCCGAGACCAATTTTTTGGAGTGTATATTTATGTTTATTTAAATATGTATTTAATTTCGTATGTTAAACTTTTATCTCATCAAAAGTTGCATGGAGCTACTAAGGTTCTGTATTTGAAACCTGTAATTTGTAAATAATATTCCAAGGCCAATTATCTGACCACTTTCATTTTTTGCAACTACGACCTTTCTTTGTGCGATAGCCCCTCCCGAAAAGTCACCCTGAAGCCGCCATTGATTGACTGTAGTAGTCGTAGGCGACGTGGCATCTCCTGCAGTAAGCTACTGTCCGCGAGCAGCAGGCGCGGCCATGCCACGTCCGGCGTCCTGCGAGAAGCTACGAGTTTCCCTTCCAGGAAACACCCGTCACGGCATCCCGGCGCCAGCAGACAGCTGCCGCCCGCACACGGGAGCAATGCTGCCCGACTGCGCCGTCGTGGACGCATGGACAAGTTACATCCATCTCCCGCCGAGTTTACAAATATTTAGCGAATTACTATGTAAGGCAGGGTGTTATTTCGGGTGATTTCAAGGTGAGCTGTTGCAACACCAATTTGAACTGTGTGAGAAGCCACGACAACTACTGTAGGCCCGTACGTCAGTGCGTGCATTGAATATATATAATGTATAGAAGTCGCGAGCCCAGGTAAAATTTTCTGTCTGGTTTCTCAGAAGAATTGTTGTAGTTCCAAGCTCCGCCGCTGCGATCGCTTTCATCGCTGGGTGTCGGCCGTATACGCCCCTGGTGGTGTTTGGCAGAACTTGGTTAACCAGCCCAGTCGTAACATTATCCTTCAACCCCCCCCCTCCCCCCCCCCCACCCACAGACAACCCTTCGAAAATCCAAGACCAAGATTCCTATTACCCGGCAGGTCTTATCAGCATCTTAGGCGACCTTGAAGAGGAGCTTCCTTTACCGTCGTTTGAGAATGATGAAATCCCAAAAAAGCTAGCCACGGAAATCACTGAATGATGGGATTCTGTACCCGAGTGAAGTGAAAATTAGCTATTAAAACTTTGTATTGGGCCAATAGTCAGTGTTCCGTTCAAAATATGGTTTTATTTTAAAAGTAAAATACTTATTTAAACTATATATCGCGTTTGTACAAATTTACTTTTAGATATTGACAAGGAAAAACAACCTTCTCTTATTCAACGTTATCTGTTAAGTATAAAAGGGGTAGATATTATTTTAAAAAATAAAAAAAAATGGAACCCACTAAATAAGTATTGGCAAGATATATATAAATTCAATAATAAAATACGCATATTAAATTTTTTTGTATTTAACTTTTTTCGGTAATAAAAATTCAGGATGATTTTGGTTTAATTGGTTTACGTATATTGCTATATTTTCTCAATCACATAGAAAAGGGAAAAGAGTACATCAGTGAAAAATCAAAAATTTAGTTTAAGTAATACTAGCCATACTAAAAAATCAATATGCGAGATAAGAAATTTGGTAACTGCTCTACATTTCAAATAAAAATGCATTTGTTTCATGAATACTGAAATGTATGCGTAATAAGGCATATTATGTTATTATCCTAAGCATGACTATAACTAAAAAAATTACAGTAATTTAAAACGATGGCAGTCTTAACATACAATAAGTGCGCGAGTCTTAGTTTATATTTTAATTGGCTTCTTCGTCAGATAGAAAAGAGTTAAGATTTCATCAAGGGAAAATATATTCTCAAAGTCACTAAACCGGGAGATAGAAAATAAGGTAGGTACTTAATTTTAAATAAAAGTTAAAATAGGCTTACGCTAAACCAATTAAAAATAAGTCGTAAAAATATTTTTATTTATTTAATATGTTCTATATCTTGTAACCAATCCCCTGACCACCCGGATTGATTACATTAGCTGGGCGAACAAATAACACGTGACCAGAGCAAAATACTAGCGAAGGCTAGTTTAGCATACAGTACTCTGTTTGTTTTGAAGAATTTAAGGTAATCTTTTTATGAAATGAAAGATTAGAAACGGTGACATATATATGTAACTTTAATCATGTATTTTTTTATAAATATTATTTTTACAATTCTCTAAAAAAAAGAAAGGTAACATAAGCAATGATTTACAAATTATCTTATCACTTAGTTCTTCACATTTATATCATCATACACGCTTATAGTGACCACATCTATTAAGTTTTTAGAGATATAGTCTTAGGTACATGAAGAATAGTTATGACGATATTTTTGAACAACAAACGTAACAATGAATCGTCTTACTTGAATTGTTTCGCCTTTAGGTGCATATCTTAAGTTAATGGACGTCTTATTAACTCGACCAAAAACTTCATTACAACACAGGATAAGAAAGCTATGTTACGTATCCCCCCTTACGTAATCTCAGGTACATTAGTATTATCAACCCTAGGACGTGTATAGCAGAACCCCATAATACACTTCTCAAAAGAATATACATTAAACCTTGCGATATAAATGTTATTATAGCAACATTTAAATACGTAAATTTTACTCAAACTGAGTGTACGCATACACCATTACATCATTACTAAGGATGCTACCTATCATTAACCATCAATATCTAACATCGAACGTAGGCACACAATGACGGATGAAACGGACCCGATTAACTGAATTAGAAGCAACACTAAGTCCGTGCAAAGCGACTGAAAACGCATCTAAACAAATGAAGGGAAGACCTACAACCACCCACGGCCTGATAGAAAGTTCAAACGCTGACAATCCCGCAACACGCAGTCAGAGGCGGAGCTCACGCCACTGCCTGAGTGCATCCAGAGTAAGCAAGCTTCACACCGAAGAATAATTCTTAACTGGGACCCATGTTAAGCATGTGCGGTTTCCACGAGCATAATGACGACCTAGATATACCTAGCTAAATGATCCCAAAGAGCGTGCCTACGCAGATGGACAGCCTTACTCCTAGTGAGCGAGGACTGCCAGGAAGACCGGTCGGGCGGCCCTATTTATACCCCACTAAATCTATGCCACAAGAGGCGCTACTGTCGACCTAAAAAAGGGGAAGGGAGGAGGAATGGTGGAGGGGGCACTGGTAGGTGAGGAAAGGCTGCCCGTTGGAGTGGGGGAAGTGGGACGGAGGGGAGTGATGTGCTGGGTTCGAGTCCTGTGTTGGCTACAACTTGACAGTTCTTTGTGTATAATTCTTCAAAAATCTTTGGAATTTAATACATACTTTTCTTAAAATGGTAGAATATCAGCACTACCCGGAAATTACGTGAGCAAAGCCACGGGTTATTAGATATACTTTTACTATAAAATAAAAACAACTATACATTTGTAGTTCACGAATGTGATATTTTGTTTATTGCTTCACAACATTCATTTGCCAGTCTCAAATTTCATCGTACCACTTGTCAGAAATGTCACCAGAAATGAGAGATAGATTTTTTTTGACGAATTTCAATTACGAGGAAACCTTTCGCAAGATTTTTTTCTTCGCAGTAGTCACTGGGACACCATTAATTTAAATCCACTAAGATAATAAAATTGTATGTATAATGATTTGTTTTTGTATATTTATATAACTACCCAACCAATTTTTAATGATTTTCATGTGAATAAATACTTGTAAAGCAATTTAATTAACTGTGTCATAATTCTTCTGATTAGATGGAAATACAAACTTTATATCCGTGATATACGATGATAAAATATATTTATTATTGCAAAATAATTTTCACTGTTCAAATGCAAATTTAAATAGATTATTCATACATGTTTCCTGCTAATTAATGGTTTAACATAATAATTTTTAGTATAAAATGCTTTTTCTCTTGTGTTAAAATGGGTTGCTAAAATGAGGAATTATAAATATATCACTTACTAAGTCCGTTCACAGATTTACACAAAACAGCAATGTAGATAATCTTTTTTGGTAGTTTCTAATTTTCTGCCCTGAATAACATGAATTTTGTTGAATTCATACCAAAGTGAATTTTTTGAACAACTTAAATTGATGTCATAAATAAATATTTATTTTATAATAAAAATCCACAAACTGTTTTTAAAATATAATATTTATCACGCCAGATGGAATAATAAACAAAAAATAGCTCTTATATGTTGTCTGTGTTTAAATAATTGTATTATATTTCATGGAAATAATATTTACCTTTCGGTTATTAAAAGAAAATATATTTGTATTCAAAATACTTGCTCATCGTTTTTACGAGCATAACTTGTGTATCTAACCTCAAAGCAAGGAATATAAAGAGTGGCAACTCAATGCTATAACAAAAACTCTTATTTTCTTTGGAGATCCGGGAAATGTGCGTTATTTATAAGCAACTTAACATAGTAAATCGTTAACTTTTCAGATCTATGTTGGCAAAATTGATTTTTTTAGTGGTCATTCGTTACTGGGAATATTCACCATATAACGTTTAAGATTATTTATTTTGAATTACGAAACAACCAAAACATTATGTAAAAATGCTTCATCTTATGTTAAAAAAAATATAAACTGCATAGCCACAAAGTATGACATAATACCATTAGTTTCAGTTACTAATAACATTACGTGCACGCGTTTAAACAGTCATCGCAGCCATAGTTGTTTCATAGCTACCAAAATCATTCAACGTTGTCTAGAATTATTCCAAATTATGTTTTGCCATTTTACTCAATGCGCCACTCCGTTAACACAACATTTTATAAATTCTGAACTACGAATGTCAGTATTTTTTTTTTTTACGTTATTACGTTTAAGGAATTTCTGTAGTTTTCTTATAATTAAAACTTAAATTTTGATGTTGGCATCTTTTAACCGCACTTTTTTTTCGGTGGCCGTACTCCTCCAATTCAGTTGCGCCCGTCCGTATCTAAGCGCTCGGATTTCAACAAAAGGCACCGCCTCTCGATAGAGTGAGACAGAGAATTACGCGAATGACCTTGAAAAAAGCGACGCTACAGCGCTCTGGCGTGGAAGCTGGTAACTACGAGCACCCTCTTGTGGAAAGAAGAGCTGTCTAGCGGCGGAGCTAACAACTACCACAGTTTTGGATCCGAAAATTGGAATAATAAATCCTATCCCCTCGCGACTTCTATAAGTTATATATATTCAATGGTGCGTGTGTGTCAATAACAATAGTTTTATTTAATACAAGCGTTCAAATTAAATTTTTATTTTTCCAAATCTCCCCTCCCAAAGATTCCTGTATCCACCACTGCAAAACTACACAGCGTAAAAGTTTAGAGAAATATTTTATATACACAATGTCCTGGAAAGGAAGGGGTTAACTTCAAAAGAAACAACGCTATTTAAAAACTGTTCGAGATGTCCGAGTGCTGTCTTTACGAAAAAACGTAAAAATATGCCGAGGGAGGATAAGAGCCTCTGTTCCGTATTTCGTTTAGAAACTGTATTTTTAAAAAGTGAAAAAGGACTTAAAATGAGTGTTTTCAGAGTTATTTTTAGACATGAAACGCCCGGTACAGATTTACTGAAAGCACTCAAGTGACTTGCATTACAACTTTATCTTCATTTCTACACGGTATAATGTCATGGTTACAGCTAAATTTTCATAGTTGCCGCATGCATGACGAGAAGACCGCGCGCCAGTCCACAGCCTTGCGCTTAGAGTCGATACCGCGCTTAGAAGCACCAGCGAGCGTCGCACTTAACATCCTGCCTTCTCGCTAACACACATACACCCATGAATAGGCTCGTCATTAGATACGATGAAGTACGACGATTTCAACGTAGCACTGCCGAAATGACGGAAGCCTTCATTTCACAGACGAGAGAGCCACACCCGAAGTTCCCCGAAGTTCCCCGAAGTTCATACTATGTTTTTTTTTCCGTTCTATCTCATTGTATAAAACCGGCGTGGCATTAAATTTTGCGGTCGATTAGGATAGGTTAGCTACATTATAAATACTTTAAAACATTGTGGATGGTTGGTTATATTAGGGAAGTATAGCTACATTAAAAATACTGTAAAATCATTTTATGGTTGCTTAGCAAATAACTTTTTAATATGTAGCTATCCAGGGCTAGGAAACCGTTTACATGATTTCACAGTATCTTAAATGTAGCTATCCTAACCAAATCAACCGTCCACAATGTTTTAAAGTATTTATAATGTAGCTAACCTAACCTAATTGACCATTAGTTATCATGAGTTACAATGAACAAAAAAAAAAAAAAAAACCGAAGATGCACGATTGGGCGTTTGGCTCTCTCGTCTGTGAATAGAAGGCTTCCCCCGAAATGACAGTGTGGGTAAAACTGGAGTAATCCCAGGAAACACCCTGGCTCACAGTGAAGTCCGCCCAACGCATTTCCCAATTGCGAAAACAACCAGAGTTTGACCCCGTCGCGAAAAAACAAGTCGGAAAAGCTGGCAATCAGGCAGCATCTTGGATAAATATTGATGAGAGTAGCGAAGGTGCAACCAATGGAAAACCACAGCACAGACAGCACCACTACAGAACTGTAGCGTATCTCAACGTTAGATTGCAGTGTGCAAGTTAATAGGCAATAACTCTTTCCGATGCACGATTTATGTTAACAGCCCAGACATCAAATAAACACAATTTAAGAAAGAAAGAAAAAAGTTTTGTCCCTCTAGATTTGGCCATATTGAACACTGTGCGGCATCACAAGCAACTGGTGTGAGGGTCACACAGACGGGACTGCAGCGCGCTCTGCAGGGTGTTATCGCCGCCTCCAGCGGGCGACCAGCCCTCCTCCCTCCTCCCCCGCCCAGATACTGCGGTCCGGTCGCGGCCGGCTGACGCGGCAAGCGCACAATGGCGCATCGCATCACACAGTCAGCGGCCACGCTTCACGTCCGACAACAATCCGCCATGGCCCCGTTCCTCTCTTAACACGTCTCACTACAGGATATTTGGGCAGGTGTATTACATCTGTCAAGAAGTTAATTAAAAGACAGAGCTAGCTCAAGCTTTTTAAATTTTAATGTAATTTATAAAATTAAAATGATTTTTCACATTCTCAGGCGAAAAATTTGAACATATTAGATTTGTAAATTTCTTAACTTTTAAAACATCATGTAAATTTAAATGCTATTAATATACGTTAGATTATAAAATGTGTGTTCGGTGATTTTTAAAAGCTAGAGATACATTTACTTTTTATGCACATAATTATTTAACATACGACATTCATTCTAATATTTTTTCTTTAAAACCATTTCAACTTTATACCCTCAGCTGTATGCACATCCATGACAGTTAGCCACAACAAGGTGATGTGTAGTTAATATACAGGCAGAAGAGCACATTAGAACAAACCACACACAGAATAACAGTATCCAAGTCCTGTTAACGCACTTCCCCTTATGACGCCAAGTCACCAACCACCAGTAGCGGATCCAGAAAAGGGGGGGGGGGGTGCGCTAAGGGGCTCAAGCCCCCTCCAAAAGCATCTGGGTCCACTATTGTTTTACTGTTTGCCTTGATAAAGCCTAGCCTCAGCTGGGTCAAGCCCCTCCCAAATCGAAATCCTGGATCCGCCACTGCCAACCACCCATCATTCCGCGCGTGTCCACAATAAGCCAGGAACCCATACCGTCGGGCGATCACTGGGCACAATCAAGGGAGCCGAAGCTATGAATATATATCTATATATAAAAAAATTTAGCTTCCGTATGTATTTGGCCGCAAAACTCGGAAAGTATACGATGGTTTGGATTGAAATTTTTACAGAACATTGCATCTTAACAGAAGAGTGTTTATATGAAATAAAAGTTTGGGAAAATCCACCGGAAAAGTCGGAAAAAAAAGTTTTTATAACTAAATATCATGGTCACCCAACTTAGTTGTGACCACGCTCGACGATGCTGTACCATATTGTCGAAGTTCAAGCACATCAGGCTACTCGACCATTGTGCCTTGACGACTATAATTTACACAAATATGTATATATATATATATATATATTTCAAGAAAGAATAAAAAACTTTATTTAATTTGAAAGTATATTCTTTCGACTCTATTGATAAAAATACGTTTAAATTAAAAAAATATTCAAATTTTTGGAGCACAGTAAAAAAAATGCATTTAACCACGAATATGCGAGTTAAACTTCAGAACGATCCAACAGCAGTCATATTTTCAAGACAATTAATTGAAGTTGGTAACGGCACTGTACCTACAAATCCAGAAACAGGAAAAATCAGCTTATCATCTGATTTATGCAACATCGTAGATTCAAAAGAGGAATTAGTAGACAAGGTATTCCAAAACATCGAAACAAAATTCAAAAATCATGCATGGTTGAGCGAAAGAGCCATTCTAGCGGCTAAAAATGTTGACGTACACGATATGAACAATAGTATTATAAACAGAATCGAAGGTGAAACAATGTAATACAAATCTATTGATTCAGTAGTGCACCAAAATGAAGCAGTGAACTTTCTCAATTCACTCGATGTTCCAGGATTACCACCACATATTTTGAATTTGAAAATTGGTGTGCCAATTATATTGCTTCGAAATATCTGTCAGCCTAAATTATGTAATGGTACACGATTAGTAGTTAAAAAATTAATGGATAATCTTATTGAAGCAACAATTTTGATTGGACTTCATAAAGGTGAAGACGTATTACTTCCACGAATGCCACTTATTCCGACAGATATGGCGTTCGAGTTCAAACGACTTCAATTTCCAATACGCCTTGCGTTCGCTATGACCACCAATAAAGCACAAGGACAATCTTTGCAAGTGTGCGGTTTGAATTTAGAAAATGAATGCTTCTCTCATGGACAGTTATATGTCGGGTGCTCCAGAGTCGGTAAACCATCTGATCTATATGTTTATGCAAAAAATGGGAAAACAAGGAATGTAGTCCTTCCATTAGCTTTACAATAAAAATATTTAAGCTAAACACATTTTTATTTCTTCTATTACATTCCACAGCCATGCACAGTAAAATATTAAATTAAACAATGAATTAATATTAAACTGTGCCACAGCAAAGCGTGGCCGGGTTTAGCTAGTACTGTATAGAAGTCGCGAGTGGATAGGATTTACTCTACGTTTTTCAGAAGCGTATAATGAGCAGCTTGGGAACTTCACCGCTGCAGTGCGCTGCCGTAACGCCCTGTATCGTCTTAGTTGTTATTTATTACACGTTAGAGCGCAGCACTGTCGCCCGCTGTCATTCCCCGCACCCCTCATCCATCATTCACTGCAGCTCAACGTCGTTCAACAGGAGGGGGAAGGGGTGTCTGAAGAGTTCGACACTTGTCCGCTAGGGACCACCACAAGTCGATGCCCTAGAGATGGTGGCGATTGCGGCGGTGAATTAACCAACTACCTCAAAACCGTATTAGAATTTTTAACCTGGGCTGGCGACTTCTATACAGTATATATATTCAAAGGCCGAAGCGACAAGGTTTCTTGATGATACAACACGCATGCAGAAGTGTCGACAGCGCTGGCCGCCCGCGCGAGAGAACGGCGCGACTCCCCGCCGCCGGAAACGAAGGCGACGCGCGGGACCCTCCCGGATCACCAGCGCTTCCGGCCGGGGGCTGGAACACACTGCTCCTCGGCCGAGCCACGCAATCCCGCACCAGCGGGGAACCAACGGCGATGCAACAGCTGTTCGCCACGCACGCTCGCGTACCACTTTTTTTTTTTTTAATTTGTTGCAGATTTGACCGCCAATTAAACGTAAACACGCCCATCTGCAATTCAGGGAACACGTGATTTATCGACTCAAACTTATTTTACAGCCGGAACACTAATACAGCGCAACGAGAAAAAAAAAAAAAACAAGGACAACGCTAAACGGAATAAATGAGGTCAGAAAACTGTAGATTACAGATCATTCGTCGCCCTTTTTTTTGTCACAAGTGTGAAGCTCCACTATGTAATTACTTTCCATAAACAAACATGTCAACAGCCGCGCTTGATGGCATGCTAGCAGTAAAGCAAGCGCACTCGCATACTTCCCAACATTATTAAACACGGGCCTGTACCAAATTTATGTAGAAGACAATATAGGAAACACAAGCCCGTTTAACATGGGCGAGGCACGAGACGCATAACTACAGCGATCCTAGCGGCGTGAGTTGTAAGCATGCGTGCGAAATTTAAATTTTTTGTACGTATGCTTATACCCTTTGCAACCTTCATGGATTGTCGGCTGGAATCCGAGAAGCCTACACTTCACCAAAATTCCAGTAGAAGCCGTTAAAGAATGCAAATTACTTATTTATAATCCATTTAAGCATTAAATAGCAATAAAAGCGAAATACAAAATTAAAAAAAAAAATCTCGCACCAACAACATTGTTCCCAACGCTGAGTATACAGTTCATGCCGACAAGATCGCGGCAATATATCACTTGTCTCGCGGATTTACGACATTCTGGATATTTTTTTATAATTATTTATTTTTTTTTGTAAAGAATTTCTTTGGGAACGGGGACTACGAAAGTCAAGTTCCATGCATTTATCCAGCCGTGAGAACTAGAATCGAGTGACAAAGACACGGGCGCGTTAGAAGTGAAACTTCACTCACACACAGAGAGGGAGAGAGAAAGAGGGAGAGAGAAAGAGGGAGAGAGAAAGAGGGAGAGAGAGAGAGGGAGAGAGAAAGAGGGAGAGAAAGAGGGAGAGAGAAAGAGGGAAAGAGAAAGAGGGAAAGAGAAAGAGGGAAAGAGAAAGAGGGAAAGAGAAAGAGAGAGAAAGAGAGAGATAGAGTGTGTGTGTGTGCGTGTGTGACTACTGGAAGCCTCCACAGAAGCGCGCCGCAGGAGGAATGCCCCCGGGGGCCGTCGAACTCGCGCCCCGGGGCTGCGGCCGGGAAGTGGTCCGGCTCGCCGCGGACGGCCTTGCGAAAGGCCGCTCGCACGTCTTCACTTCGAGCCGGGATGCCTGCGGCCGGGAACCTGTTCCGACCGCTGCTGGCTCCCCCACCGAACCCCCTCCTCTTTCAACAACTACACCACTTTTCCCGCCGTTTACAACCACAGGGTGTACACACAAATATGTAGAATAAATCTCTCAATTTCCCTGACTTTTCCATGACCAAAAATGATATACATAAAAAAATTTGGTATGCTGAAATGGCCCCCAATAGTCAATATTTTAAATAATTTAAGTCGTGAATGAAGCATCCGCTAAAACATTTAATACATTTTTTTTTAAATAATGCAACGCCATTATGCACCTCTGGCAGAAAATGCCCGTTTCTCCAGAAGAAAAAATAAATTAAGTTCACATGACCTATACCGGTGCAGAAAAATTGCATGATTTGTTTTCGTAAAAAAATCTGGATGTTGATATTTATTTCTCTTTGATAAGCAATGAAAACAGCAGATACACACCTTTTCTCATATTCTATAGTCTCTTGTAAATTACGTTACAATTGATACAGGATATTATATATATTAAACGATAATTTTTTCGGGCCGGTTCTAAAAATAAAAATCATCATGTACAATAATATAATTTGAAGAGTGTGTATGTTACATGAATGCATTTCAAAAACGTTTACTTTACTATAAATAAATTTAAAGAGAAAAATGAAAAAAATTAAAGCAACTTAAAATATCATATAGCTGAGAGATATTCTTAAGAAATAACATTTGGAAAGTAAGACAGCGCGGTGAACAATTCTAAATATATAGTTGACGCTGTACACCGGTAATCGGTAAATTTTAGTAATAATAAAAAATAAAAAACTCACACACGCGAGAATTTTTTTAACAATAAATATTCCAAGAAAATTTTTATTATAATAACGCCCCAACCTTCCTACAACACTTTCGATTGCAATTTACGAGACCTGACCTTTCAATTGGGCAACAGTCTACATGAAAAAGTTTAACACCACATGAAAATTAAAAAAAAGTCATTTTTTTCAATCCCCGACTCACCCCTCACTCTCCAGTAACAGAACTTTCATGCACCACAAAATGCAACAAGGAGCTGAAGACAATTCTTAGTGATTGATACGTTCTTTACATGATTGTTAAAATGGGAATAATTAATTTTAGAATTTTTTTGGACAAAGGCCATTGCTGGTTACACTGTATGTTATAAGAAACCTAAATAACGGACAAAAAAAGGATGAATATAACACACAGAAAACAAGCCAAAGTCAGTCGATATTTAAAGTTAAAAACGTAGGCAGCACAGAAAATTACGTGGAAGGAATTAGTCAGATAAAAATAATGCAGCACAGACGGATAGAGCGGACTGACAACAACCAGGCAGTTTCAAAAAGAACAGTAAATAAAGACAAAAAAGAAACGACCTTGGTAAACACAGCGATAAACAGACAAACCCAATTATGATACTTAACAGATAATGTGGACAACAGCAAAGACTAAAACAGTAGTAGGCTTCCTAAGGCAAAACAGTTGCGATGTTTCGAAAACTTATATCTGTTCTCGTTCTCGGGGGGTCGTTACCACAACGCCGAACGTACATTAACGCCGAATACCATGACGCCGAATGCCAAATTGACCGCAACGCCGACAGCTAGAAAACTGCTGTGTACCACAACGCCGAAATACAGTAACGCCGAAAAATGTTGCTGCGGGGAGGCGGTGCCACGAGAGCAAAATGAAAAACAACTGAATGAATTAGTGTGCTAACCTTACCTAACCTAACCTTTGTGGCAGTCCTGCACTGACATTTTTCGGGGTTGATGTATTTCGGCGTTATGGTTTTCGGCGTTATTGTACGTTCGGCGTTGTGGTGCGTCCCCGTTCTCAGGTACTAGTAGTGGTTGAATCATTACCTATTCGTGTGAAACAATGGGTTAAACATCCCCAGATCCTAACCCAGCTAGGAGTAGCAAGGGTATGGATATTGGGATGTTAAGAATGACTGAGTTAATGAATCGAGGTCATGGTGTGGAGATGAGAATAAATCATTAACGGGATGAATGTGCGAGAGTAAACGGAAGCACCCCAATAAAACCAACCGGAACAATACAAAAGTCCGCCGCGACAAGTTCAAGTGTGCGTAAATGGCTCTTCGGGTCACCGAAACAGTTAAATGTGTTACTCGGGTATTGGGTGCGAAAACAACAGGTCAGTAACTGCATAAAACTCGCCACCGAAGTCGCTGGGCAGACGCACGTGACGTCACGCCACGGGCCAAGCGAGCCAATCACAGGCCAGCTCGGCATCGGCACGTACGGCACGCGCGGAAGCGCTTCCCTCGCACGTTCGCTGATAGCAGAGCGACATGTCTGCACACGTGTGCATATCTGCTGTACTTGCGTGCTTGGAAGCTAACAAGGGAAATAATGCAAGTTAAGTTAGGGTTTTTCTTCGTTGTTTGAACCTTCAAGCGTAAATACATCTCTACCTCGGGGTTAGAAGACACTATGTCCACTTTAGGGCAAAATTTGAATTTTAACCATTAACTTGACCACCGTTTGACGTTCTTTCTAGTAGCATCAGGCACTAAGATCTCCGATACGATAAAATATCACATATTTTGGGTAGAAAATAGCTGAGTAAATAATACGTGAGGTACCATTTAAAATTCTTTAAGCTGTTGTGAAAAATATGTTTGTTTTTTTGGGATAGTGTCATGCTGCCGAGGTATATATTAAAGATTTTTTGGAAGCCCCTTAAGAATTCTAATGACTTCGGATATACATGACTACAATAAATTTATTTTTGTTTCGTAGTTCAAATCAATTATGTAGTTTACTATACGAAAACCTATCTTAAAATCCTCCGCTTCACCGTCGAAAAAAAAGCTACTTCAAAGAGTTATTTAGAATATAACCGTTCAGTATTGTGAAATAGCTATTTGCATGTGCGCAACATTGCTTGGTGCCACGAGTCCAAAAACAATCAAATAAAAAAATCCACGCAACACAATGTGTTTATGCAATTGGAATGAAATCTAGTTACTATTTTTAATGGGTTAAATATTTAGACTTCGGTTTCCATTCCGTTAAATTGGTTCGTATATCGCCGTGCAATCCTGCATCCCAGCTAACAATAACTAAACATAATTGGTCATTGAAGTAACAGTGATAGGACAACGGCGCATTATAGGCGATGTAAGCAACATTTGTGGTCGACACGCCAGGCCGAACAAAGGAAGAATTACTTTGTTAATGGCGTGTGTTTTAAAGTGCTGGCTTCATAATACATATGAGTTTTCATGATTTAATGTTCAGCCTGGCTCTGATGGAGAATAGGCGGCGCAGCGCTGTGCCGGTAACCTTGGGAAGCGTCCCACCTCGCCTTTCCGCGCCAGTGGCACGATGAGGAGGGGAATGGAAGCCACTCCCAAAGATAAATTAATCAATTAATTGACAGCTGAAACTCCATTCGGCACCAGACACGTCGCAATTGCAGGCATAACCCGTAACACTAAGAGAGTAGATGAGGGCGAATGCGAAACTAAGCTATTTGTTGTTCATCCTCTTAAACGATCACGGCATTTAGGACAATTAAAACACAACGAAAGTTTACATTATGGGTGAGACCTTTAGGCATCAGAAAAAAAATTCCACATTTTTTTCCCTTCAATTCACGCCATCATTCGAAAATAAAAAAGAAAAACTGGCGACTAACACACTGCAGAAACACTGACCGGATTATAAGATCTTTGTAGAATTCTGACCTTTGCAATCTTTTACACCGGTTAATGGCTAGGCTACTACTGTATTGCAGGCACACAATAAAAGCAAAATGACGAGGTGGACCTTCACAAATATTTATTCACTCGCTCGGCGAGTGTCGATTAAAAAGGGCGAGTAATACTCGTTTATTCGTTCACAAAAGAGGTTTCCCACAAGGCTATATTATGATTCATGAATCATGTGGCATTATAATCTTGTTGATTTTAGTTTGACATTAAATTGGTTAAATTTTATTTTAGCTATTTAATAGCCTTCAACTGTTTATAAAAGACTTCTACGAACAATGAAACGGCAATGCTAAACGAGTAGCGCCTTTGCGAGGTCCCCGAGGTTACAACTAGCGAGTCAGTTCGTAGCAAGTGAGTTCCCAGGCGAGCAGCTAGTGCAGTCAATCGATGTAATTGAGCAGGGTTCCCACTCCCATACTTAAGCTAATTTCCCTCAGTTTTACTTCCCCCTCCCCGTACCATTTAACAGTTTTTCCTTGCCTCATCAGTCTGTATGGCAACATAACAGATACATACACCACAATTCGGCAAACGTACCTCATATAAAATTGACTAAGATATTGTTATCAACACTACGTAACCTACACTGATTGTCTGGAAAAAAAATATAAATTTCTTTGACATATATTATCATGTTGACATTATTGACATGATATATTATCGATTGCAATCAAGCAAAAGAATATAATATGTATTACGCATCTAATTAAAGCACAGTGATTGTATATAGGGGAGACCGGGGCTGGTTGTAACAGGGGCAGGTTGTAACAGGGCGAATAGTTCCACGACCAGCCACAAGAGCGTATCATCGTTTCAGCCATCAAGGCACATTATGATGCCTTCAGTGCGAGTGGTAACACTGTGGCAGTCGGACGATTTCACTGGCGACAAGAAGGAAAAATTTGTTTTTGGACGAGGTAAGTAAATATTGTTTGTTTGACTGACATTCGTATTGTACGTAATGTATAGGGAGTTTAGAAAATGTCTTCGGGGCAAAATAATCTCCTAAGCTTTAGGTTCTGATATGTTTTGTTGGCATTGGAAACAAATACAAACTATATGGTAAAATTAAATGTTTTCTATAATGATGTCACATGGGGTAGGTTGTAACAGCGAAATTAATCTGTTACAACCTGCCCCACGTACTGTTACAACCTACCCCGTGACCACGTTTTCCTAATTTATTGTTCCTTTTAAGTCTTTTATGAAAGAAAAAAAATACATTTTAAACGGTTTTATCTTGTAGATGTAATTAATAACTTCCAGTCAAATTTTAATTTCAGATGCGTAACTACAAAAGAAAAACCGACAAAGGAAAATATTCTATTGACATGTTGGAGAAAGCAGCTGAAGTTGTAAGAGAAGGAAGATCTGTTAGGCATGCTGCGAAAACGTACAACATCTGCCATGTGACACTTGGGAGGTACATAAAAAAGAAAAACAAACGTAAGTTGCATTCATTAATGAATTTTCTTAATTACATCTGCTTGATTTCTAACATAAATACGTCTCAACAATGGGTTGTAAACGTTTTTTATTGTATTAGTACAAAAATATGGTTTTGCGTAGTTTAGATTTTCTTATGTGAAAACAGGAGCAAAATTAACATAGGCCTGTATGGTTTTTCTATTGTTTCAGGTTTAAATGCAGTCGATATTAATTTTCGAGAGGAGTGGAAACCTTTGGCTGGTTATTATGGGAACAGACAGGTATTTACACCTTTGCAAGAGATCGCTCTTGTTTCCTACATAAAAACATGTTCTGACATATATTTTGGACTCACTCCACGTGATGTACGTCATCTTGCATTCTTATGTGGGAAGAAGTATAATGTTCCCATGCCAAACACATGGAGTGACAAAGAACTAGCAGGTGCAGATTGGCTCTCTTCCTTTTTAAAGCGCCACCCAGACCTTTCCATTCGGACTCCAGAGGCAACTAGTTTGGGAAGGGCTTCTAGTTTTAATCGTGCCAACGTTTCAAAATTTTTTGACAAACTCTCTGAAGTTTATGATCGCCATTCTTTCACAGCTAATGACATTTGGAATGTAGATGAGACCGGGGTCACTACTGTCCAGAATCCTTCAAAAATCGTAGCAAGAAAGGGGGTAAAACAAATTGGAGCAATGACATCATCTGAACGAGGGCAGTTAGTTACTCTAACTGTAGCAGTAAATGCTGCTGGAAATGCTATCCCTCCTATGTTTATTTTTCCTAGGGTAAGGTATTATGATCACTTCATCAGAGATGGTCCAACTGGATGTATAGGTGCTGCAAATAAGTCTGGCTGGACTACGGAGGTAGAGTTCTTGCTTTTTCTTAAGCATTTTGTTTCTTGTATTCGTTCGAGCCCAGAGAAACCTATCCTCCTCCTTCTAGACAATCATCAGTCGCATTTAGCTCCTGACTGTTTAGATTTTGCCAAAGAAAATGGCATTGTAATGCTATCGTTCCCACCTCACTGCA
Source organism: Bacillus rossius redtenbacheri (assembly GCF_032445375.1). Taxonomy (NCBI): domain Eukaryota; kingdom Metazoa; phylum Arthropoda; class Insecta; order Phasmatodea; family Bacillidae; genus Bacillus; species Bacillus rossius. The sequence continues at coordinate 23,258,302 of NC_086335.1, read as the reverse complement.
CTCATCGCCTTCAGCCACTTGATCGAAGTGCTTTTGCCCCACTCAAAAAACAGATCAATACGGCAATGGATGCATGGTTGAGGAACAACAAAACACCAGAGAGCACAGTTAAGCCTATGTCAATCTATGATATTCCCTCAATCTTAAAGATAGCTTTTCCCACTGCCACAACGCCAAGAAATATCCAACAAGGATTTGAGAAATGTGGAATACATCCTTATAATAGGGAAATATTTCAGGATGCCGATTTCGCTCCTTCGTTTGTGACAGACAGGCCTGATCCAGACTTAGCACCAAGTTGTTCACACGATGTGTCCAGGGATTCACAAGGAACACCAGTTCAATCATTTTCTAACTGTTCCCACACACCAGAGAAGTTTTCTCCAGAAGTGGTTCTACCTCTTCCTAAAGTCGCTCCAAGGAAAAGGAAAGGAGGAAGAAAGACCAGGAAAAGTGCCATTTTGACGGATACTCCAGAGAAGAAAGCCATTGAAGAAGAATTTGCGAAACGAGGAACACCAGGCTTGATTAAGATAAAAGGGAATGTATCACAAACGCGCATGCCTGCAAAATCCACGCCCAAACGTTCTCTAAAACGAAGATCAGCAGAGTGCAGCTCATCAGAGGAAGAAAGCGAGTGCTTTTGTTTAGTGTGTTTGGAATCATTCTCTACAAGCAAACCAGGAGAGGAGTGGGTTCGTTGTCTAAACTGCCAGTTATGGTCGCATTTTTCTTGTGCAAAAAAATCTAAAATGTATATTAGTCATAATTGCCAATCAGATGAAATCTCTGAGTGAGGACCACTGTTCATTTAATATTTGACAAACTGAAGTTAAACAAGTGAAAAAATAATAATTTTTGTTGAAATATATTGTATAAGTAGTAATTTGTTATAAGTAATCCCAGTAAAAATTATATTTTACCTTGTAGTAATGTTGTTACAACCTACCCCAATGTGTGTTACAACCAGCCCCGCCTCGGGGCAGGTTGTAACACTTTACACCTCCGAGGTTTTAGATTTGTACAGAAAAATATGCTAGAGGAAAATTTATGTAAAAATTGTTTTGTAAAAGTAGAATAACTACTGAATAAGTTAGCTCAGTCAGAAGTGCCGTTTATATTATCCATGATCAGATAAAAAATAAAATAGCGAAACTGTTACAACCAGCCCCGGTCTCCCCTACTTACATTTCGCTAAAGTTTGTAAAAATCTGATACGGATTACAAACAGCACATGCATTTATGATTAAAATACATTCTGTTTCAAAGACACTGCCTAGTACAAAATTTACAGTTACTTTTCTATACTAGGTTTTGACAATTTCCCCGTATTTTCCAGCTTTTGAAAACACATTTTCAATTCCCAGAATTTTGTCCTTTTTTCCAGATATTCCCTGTCTACGGGACCCTGTATGGGGTTTTGCTGGATGCGTGGATTGCAGCAACGACGTTGGTAGGGTCTCCTACCTGAGAGCTTTCCCCCCCCCCCCCACACACACACACACAAAACACACAACAACATTAAACACAGTTCCTGTTCCGCGTTTTATTGTCTCAGCGATGGCCAACTTCACACACTTTTTCTGGGCCAAATATTATTTTTGAAACTAATCCCAAGACCTGACTATATGAATTAATATAAAATATCTTACAACAGTTTATGAACAATGTAGTTTTATTCTGAAGAAAAAAAAAACATACACTGTGTCATGTGAGAAAGAAATAAAAATAATTTTTTAACATCAGACAGTATTTACAGAAACAATAAAGCCTTCAATGTTAGCATAACAACCATTCCAAATATGCATATATTTTTCTATATATCTGTGAGAATATTATGGAGTCCTAAAAGACGGCTATTGAAGTATTCCTGACATATTGGTTTGTTGAAAGAGTGTTTAGGCGGGCCGCACGAAACGGGTCGCCACTTCAATGTCACGACTGAAAGGACACGACAAATCCGATTAGACGTCGTGCATCGTTCCAGCACGACAGAGTTAATAGCGTAGGGTCACGACAACATAACACGTTCAACTGTTTAAAACGGCCGTCGGTAAATCTTCCAGTGCCAAATGCGTCCATAAAATGCAGTGTAGAATGCGCTCAAAACAGCGTGACCCTGTAGAAAGCTTTTATTTCCTGTTGACAGTTTATGTGCACGAACACGTGAACACTTGTCTCTGTCACGAAGTGATATTAAATTCATTTAAGATTCAAGAAAACCAGACAGCTATGTTAGTAAGAGACAGAAAAATAATTCTGCTCTTAGCTATGCGAAAAATGAAAATTAAATCCTGACTATATGTAGAATAATAACCTTGACCGTAAATACAATGATCTTTTATATAAACAGTTGAAGCACACTACTAATATAAAAGTGTACCCACACGTAAAACGAAATTTTTATTATTCAGAAATTTCTTTTTTACAAAGTAGGTAACTATTTTTGAAGTTTAGTTTTTTAAGGTTTCCGTTTTGCTTCCTGTCGTGCGCCACGACACGACGAGTTCAAGAATATAATCTTACTTGTCGCGGGTCGTCGGGGCGCGTATTATTTCGTCGTGTTGGCGTCACGGCGACCTTGTATTTCATTGGCTTCTGAGCGTGTAGTGCCTGCCGTGGCAGTGTTGACCCCAACGTGTCTGTCCTATACACGTCTGTGCATTTCTAGGTCCGTGTTGACTGTCGCTAACCCGACACGCGTTAAAAATAGCTCCGGCCAGTGGTAGCCATAGGTCGAGCGAACCCTGCGCGTAGCGGCGGGAGACGAAGACAGCGTCTGACAATAACGGCAGCCGCCTGACAGCTCTCACAACTAGGGTTACCAGACACTGATAACAAAAAAGGAGGACAATATATTTTTTTAAAAAAGCCATGAATTAATTACAATGGAGTACGATATTTTACAATGTTTTGGCATTTAATACAGTTTCAGTATAAAGAATCAAACAAACTACGCATATACAGCATATTAGAAACACGTGCTTCTGCATGTGCTGCTACCTGTCAAGCTGTCACAGAACTACACTCTGCGGTCAGCGCATTAGCGCGCACCGCGCGCTTTACTCAGAGTGTAACTGCAGGAATTATCTCACTTTATAAAAAAGCCGGACATTTTGGAGCATTAAGGAAAATACGGCCGGACGCAAAAAAATACATAAAAAGGAGGACATGTCCTCCTTTTGCCGGACGTCTGGTAACCCTACTCACAACCCACCACTCGGCACTGCCTGGTGGTCGAGCGGAACCGCGAAATGGCACGGTCTCTCTCGTCACCTCTGACAGCGGGAGGTCTTCCGTTCTTGGGTCGTCCGCCTGTCGCCCCGAGAGCGTCGAACCCTGGACGGGAGCCTGTCGTCGACCGTGACACCTCAGCTCAGCTAGCAGGTACTCAACGAGGCTCGTATACTGATTCTTCAGAACCATCATTGCAGATCCCTCTACAGTTACATATAACTTGTACATTACGTCGTATAGTGCCAAACTGATGAACAACGATGTAATAATAATAATTCATACAAAATACCTTAATTCTCTTGCTTTCATCAACCTCATAGGATTTATGAAAACATTACACTGCGGAATGAGTTAGGGCTCAAGGGGCCCGCCCCGTCAGGGTTGTATCTGTGTCAGTGAGGCGGGATGATAAGCGCGATGCTCGTTTGTATTTATATTTATCGGTATCACCCCTAAGAGTAGTCTTCTCGACGATCCTGGGATAATTATGAAATTTGAGCGGTGACAGTAGCATTATATGGCGGAAAAGGTGTAATGCAAGTCCCTTGGGTGCGTTCAAGAATCTGTGCAGGTTGTTCTATGCCTAATAATTACTCTGAAAATGCGCCTTTTAGCCCTTTCACCTCTTCTAAATACAGTTTTAAAACCAATTCCGGAAAAACAAAACTACTTAGAAGCTCTGCACACCGAATGTGTGCCCTGGTAGGCGGGGCGTCGAGGTATTCGGATAAGGACGAGAACGAAGCACTGACGGGTACACATACCCACAGCCAGGTACGCCAGGCCTGACCGTCCAGTCACTCAGTCCCACTCAGGCTGTGCAGAGAACACCGGCGAGCAGACAGATGCAGTCGGCGGCGAACAGGCATGTTGCGACGCTCAACTATAACTCATTCAGTTTCATTCCGCTCCAGGAGGTCCTCGGTCAGCGCCGGCCTCCGGCAAGGCGATCCGGGTTCCATGTCCGGCGGCGTGAATGTGTGCTAGACTGCGCCAAGGTCTTATACTATATAGCAAGTTCCGTAACTGCAGTGCATGGGTACTTACTCTCTCTTTTCAATGCAAGACTTCAGCCATTTGTGATATCCTTGTTTCGGTTCTGCTCTGTTGCCAGATATACACCATAGCGAAACCGTTTTGGACACAATTTCGTCATGTAAAATTTGGAATGAGGATTTTGGAAATACATTTTCCTGTTGTATATCACAAAGAGCATATTGCATGTATTCGTTAATATTTAAAAAGACATCTAGTTTTTAATCGTTGTTTCCAACATTTTTTAAACCATTAATTTTTGTTTTATCGCTCTTTAGAGGATAAAACAATTTTATGGAATGCTTTGTTATGAATAGTGACATATTGCTAAAATATAGCTTCCCTGTGAAATAATAATTTCTGTTTAGCATTTAATTATTATTTTTTTTTCGGTCAACGACTCCAACTGTGATAATACTGTCAATATATACTAATTTAAAGTCTTATAAAATCAATAACCAGTATAATAAAATTAATAAAACATATAATTTAGGATGATGTACAAAATACAACTTTAAATGGTAACAAGCCAGCTATTATCCGACAACAATGGTCGCTATTTACTCTGTAATCGTGAAACAGGACTGCAGAAGAGTATTTTTTCCACAGCTAGATAACACGCACAAAAAAGCTTCAACAATCTCATTCTCGAAATATTTTTCACAAACACCTGCAATGATCAAAACACTAAAAATTCGTCATTGCGGGGAGAAGCAGAGCCATAAGTTAATCCCTAACTCACGCCGCTAAAAAGACGTTAAGTTGCACGCCGTCTCTTGCGAAGAAGTTCAGCTGTTCACAAGAGCAGCGTTATCTCCAAGATAAGACACTATTTTTTTTTGTCACGTGACAGCACAGATAACAGTGCTTAATGAGCACCGCAACAAAGCAGACATGCCTGGTTGGGTCACTTGCAATGCTCATTCGCGCTGGTGAGGACATTTCTACAACAAACTTTTGGAAATAGAAAAATTCCTACCAGTTGCAGTATTCTACTTAACATTCACTGGTGCACTCCTAACCAGACTCTAAGCAATCACAAAGGCAGTATGCATGTTGAGAATGTAAATATTACGGTCCAAACTCGTTAAATTATAATTTATATTTAGAATATTCATATTAAAAAAAAAATTGTCTTCAAATTCCTTTACCAAATACATTCCATTATCCGGCCGCGAACTACATCGAGGGTGTGGAGCCTGAGGTCACTGTTTACGGCCGCCATTTTAAGCAGTAATTTGTGATATGGGATTTCGTATTTCGGAAGGAGTTGAATAAAACATTAGCCTCAGATTCATCCGTGTCCTGTCATTCCGTCTCTTTTTGTCTTTGTTTCTCATCATTTCGTAACACAGCTCGTAGCCTACCCCTACTCTAGCGTTTCGTCGGTGCAGTTACGAGCATTCATTGTATGGTGATTTGTGCTCGTACAGTTGTGTTCCACCATCCCTTACCGTATGCACCACTGTATTTCGAAACACTCAGCGCAGTACCGTTTTCTAAGCATTTCTTCACACCGGTCTGGTGTAAGTGAAGACACGGCGGGCGAAGGAGGGGTGTGCATGATGTAAAGAAGGGGAGGTGAAACCGTGCGCAGGTTTTCCCCTTCCACGCGCTCCCTCGCTACGTCACCTTGGTTGTAGCCAGCGCTCTTCTTCCGGGCGCTTCCCATCCATTTCATCTGCGTCTCGTGCGAATTTTTGTTATGGTTGGTGCTTACATAATCCTGAGTGATTTTATGTAGCTGTGCAGTGTTCAGATTTCACAATCATTTCAAAAAGACTCGAGATTCTGGCATAAAATATTTTTATTTTCCAAAAAATGAAGATCTTTGCAATAAGTGGGTGAACGTATGCAAAAGGAAGGACACATTCTGTGTTAGCAGAGGTAAGTTTAAACAAACGTGATTTTAAGTAGAAATGTCACTTGTTTTATAATACGAGTATTTATTTTTGATTTTTTTATATGATTAACTGTAGGTTAATATTAGGTCAAAGATTATATATTTCATGCAAAATACTGAGTTATTATCTATAATAATAAAGTCTTTCGCGGTAAAAAGGTTATTTACTGAATTAATTTATTAAAAATGAAATCTTAACGTATATATACCCACCCATTAATAAAAACTCAAATCAAATGTTTTTAAAATGTTTGTGTGTTCAGGCATCAGCGAGAACTACAGAATTTATTTCAATTTAACTTTTTTTCTTGTTTGTTATAGAACTAACCTAAACACTAGGTTGTGTAGTATTAATAAAAGGGGGGGGGGGAAATATTTCATCAGTGCATGTAAACAAATCGAATGAAAGTAGGAATGTGAACCCCCTATACATCAAAAAGAAACATGAGCATTTTTTCTATTGTTCAAAATGTTCTCTTTAATGGAGTGGGGAGGACATGTGATATCATTACGTTTAAATATATTTAAGTATACACGCAAAACCGTGAGATAAGAATTATAAAACTGCCGTTTTAAATACTTAAAATTAAGGTTTGCAGGGACCATAGCTCAGTACATTCTCAGCGCACGTGCGTGTGTGCTCCATAGGTGAATCCAGAAAGGGGGAGGGGGGCACAGGGGCACGTGCCCTCCCACCCATCTAAGGGTAAAATATACATTGATTAATAACGACTTTTGGAGTAATAAACAGGTATCATACTAGGCCCAGACTCACGGCGCCCCCCCCCCCCCCAGTAATTCCTGGATCCGCCCCTACTGTGTCTACAATCCTAACACTAACACATCTCGGCTATAACTAAAAACAGTGTAGCACATAAGTTTGCATGTTTGTAGGTATTAATTTTTCTAGATTCTATAACTATAAAGTGCATGAGATATATAAAAAACAGCTATGTATTGAAAATTGTACGTGTGGACATTTGCAGCGCGGCCTTGGAATAGTAATTATGGAAGGAAGCGGCTTTTCCGTAAAACTATATATAAGTGGGGAAAATGGTATTTCCGATTTTAATGTTTCATGATTACAATGATTTTATTCTATTTCAATATTTTTATATTTTTAATGTTTTTATCACACCATTTCCCTTGAATGTATTGCCTTCAAATCATTTTAGTATTACAGAATCCAGGAGGAATTTTGAAACGCCAATTTTAAGGGGAATTAGATGAACTTAGATATTTATTTTGTATTTTTTTTCCATGGAAAGGCCGTTACTCTCTTCAGTTGTCTTATCAAATTATGCGAGTGCCTGCAAATGCACAATGTACAGGAGGTAAAACAATACTTATTTTGTTATAACATGGAATTTTCAGTAATCAAAATTATAGCAAGCAACATTTTTGAGTTTTCAGAAGTTAACGTTATAAAAATGGAGAAAGAAACGCCTACAACCAAGATACACGCGTTAAAATGACATTCCAATACCTATGAGGGACGGGAGTTCTTCAAGTCATTATGAATCGATTTTGGCTTTAATAAAATGTAGTGTAGAAGGCATACGGGTTTTGTGAAATATTTACTGGCGAGTTATTTTGCAATTGAGTTATTTTTAGTAATCAACCAACAATTATGTGCCATGTTTTAACGCACAATGTGCTTGGGGGATTTGAAAACTATTAGGTTTTACCTCTCCAAGATAATAAACAAAACCAACCTTTTGGTTTTTTTTGCCGTGAAAATTTTTTTGTAATGCCTGCAAGCTGTTTTTTGCTGAATATTGGTTTAATAATATTGGTTTAGTAATATTTTTTTATTTATAATATTAAATTTTTTAAATATACTTTCTATCATTATTTACCCTTTTGTTTATTGTTTGTAACTAAATAAAATTAAATTTAGTAAATAAATCAAAAGCCCTTATGTTTATGTAAATTACAAATAAGTATTTATAGAAACTTTGCTTTGTGTCAGATGCTTTTTTTTTTTTGTAATACGTTTGTATTATTATTTGTCGCCTGCATCCTGAATGTTTGTTATATCTATTTAATTAATATTCATAATAAATATTTTCGAAGTATATTCATTCCAATTCCCATTACCATTCCATGTTTACAAGACTCAATCAACATTTTGAAGTGATGAAACAGCAGAAAAATATTGCTTCGTTGATTTTATTATTAACTAGCTGACCCGGCGAACTTCGTACCGCCTTAGCGTAGCAATGATGCACTACTTTATTTTGTATAGCTGACCTATCTTAGGTATGAGTACCTATTCAATTTGAACTGGAATCTATAATATCCTCCATATAAAAATGAATCCATAATTCCCTGGTATCACTATAACTGAAAAGGATCTTACTAATTTAATTAAATAAAAAACAAAATATATATTGTCAAAATAGTGTTTATTCCATAGGATTCAATAATTCCACTAATGTTTTTACAAATTGCTATTGAACAACTTGGCATTTTTTAGTAAACAATGAGCTCAATACCACGCGCGCTCTATAAATCAACTAATAGTCTCTGTACCCCTCACTGCTTCTCTCTACTCTAAGGGCTCTTTCACACGGAGAGCCGTGCGGCTCGCACTCGCGAGCGGGAGCTTTTTCCGCTCCTACCTTCCACTCTTTCACACGGAGAGCCTTTTTGGCTAGGGCGCTAGCCATTGCGTAATCGCAAGTAAGCATTGGAATGGATCGTACACGTGCCGTGGCCATGTATCTTCTTTACCGTAGGCGACGTCTTCGACGAAGAAGATCAAGAATAGTATCCAGCTCGAAAATACTAACATGAGGAACTGCATTCAGCCTGAACTGAGGCTGGCTGTAACATTAAGGTAAGTAAATCGCACTGCCTAAACAAAAAAGTAAAAATCATTTTATTTAACAGAAAATTTATGTAAACCATGCCACCAACTCCTACACAAACTAAAATTCAATTTAATTGAACTAAAAAATCTTGAGAGGGAATAATTATAATAAACTAATATGTTCTTTAATATGCAGCATTCTTTAATGCGAATAAATTTAGCAATGTATATTAAGCTTAAATAATGCGCACTGAAACCTCAAAGTTTGTATAGAGGTAATACAAAAGTTATTTCTAAAAATAATAATTAAAAAATAGCAAAATTGTGGGTATTGAAAAAAGAATATACACAATGAAAGAATAATTCGGTAGGCAAACACATACTCATTGAAACAAGACAATTACACTATCGTCCCATATCCTGTGGAAATGGAGTCTGTGTTGGAGATGTGGTTGTGGAAAGTTCAAGTTTTCCATTTAGTCGTTAAGTCCTTTTCTGCAAAAAAAAAAAGAAATTATTTATGTGACAACATAGCATTAATGATACTTGTAATACAGTAATGAACTACGTAATATAAATGTGCTTATTATCACTATAAGGGTAGGAGTCTTGAAACATCTAATGAATTAACACTAGTATTTTCACAATAATTTTGTTGTTTATTTTCATGTTCATTTGTTTTAGCTTATTATATTTACAGAATGAAATAATAAAAATGATGTCAAATAAGTAACTCGATAGTAACTGCAATTGATAAATAGGGAATTCTAATTTTGCATAACCGTATGGCCAATTTTCGTCCTTATTGTGTTAATATAATTTTTTACCAATCAACTGATAAATACTCTTGCACTATTACCATCTTTTCAGGTACCTTGCAAGTGGTTGCACATTCACCGAGCTACATTACATGTTCAGAATCGGAATATCAACTGCATCCATGATTGTGAGAAACGTTTGCGAAGCCATTTGGTCAACAATGAAAGTGGAAGTGCTCCCAGTCCCGACAAAATAACAGTGAGAAAGCATTGCAGCAGGTTTTGAAACAAAAGCTAACTTCCCACATTGTCTTGGCACTGTTGATGGGAAACATATACGTTTGGTATGCCCTTTCAAAAGTGGATCCATGTACTACAATTACAAGGAATATTTTTCTGTGGTCCTTATGGTCATAGTGGATTCTGAGTATCGCTTTGTGTACGTGGATATTGGCAGCTACTGGAAGAATTGCGACTCTTCGGTTTTTCAACGTTCGAGACTTTGGAGTTCAATCGAAAACGGAACTCTTGAATTTCCGACCGAGAAATATCTTCCTGGTACAATGGGACTTCAACTACCTCATGCTTTCATCGCTGATGAAGCTTTCGGGTTGCACAGAAACTTGTTGAGACCCTTTGGAGGACGACATCTTTCAGTTGAAAATAGAGTATTTAACTACAGTTTAAGTAGGGCAAGACGTTTTGCAGAATGCGGATTTGGTATCTTATCAAACAAATGGCGAATTATTCATCGGCCAATCAATGTGCAGCCAGATTTCGCTGTAGACATTGTCAAATGTTGTGTTGTACTCCATAATTTCGTTCGTGACAGAGATGGTTTTGCATTCGAAGACACTATGACAATTACAGGACTGGAGGATGTAAAACAGCAACAAGGAGTGCGAGCAACTTTGTCCGCCAACGTCAGAAATGCGTTCTGCAATTATTTCATGTCACCTGTTGGTGCTGTACCATGGCAGATAAATGCAATTTAATTCTGTAATGCAACAATGTCAAAAATGTCTTCTGTAATTGTTTTATGTTACTTGTTGTTGCTGTAACATTGCAGATTAATTCAATTTACCTCTGTAATGCAACAATGTCAGAAATAATTTCTGTGGTACTTTGCAGCACCGCGTTTTTATTATTTTTCATTTTATTTGTAGGTACCTGACCAGTGACAAGATATGAACAATGTAAACAGAAACAAACAGTACACTAAATAAAAAGAAACACAAAAATTGATGTAGCTTCATATTTGAGTACTTATTTTAGTTGGCTGGTGCACTGCCGTGCATTCAGACTCAAAGTTTATTTTATAAATATGTGTACCTATATTAAAATATATTTACATAAATACGAAAAATCCAATTTCAATTAATATGTTTTTCCTTTCAACTTACCGTATTTATTTTTCTCAGGCCCGGACAATGTTTCAAATTCTCCGTTGATTTCTTCACACACTACCCTCCAATTTCTAGCCACTTCGTTCCGGTCCTTGTATAACTCGGTACTTTTGTCCCAAAGGGTGGGTCGGATACGCACTGAATTAATTAAGAACTCGACATCAACATCCATCTTGAAAGCGAGAGACTGAGGAGCGAGAGCTATTGTCGCCCTTCGTGTGAATGCCCCCACTCCTCCCTTTGCATTTCGAGGATGAAGCGCGACCCCCGTCCACAGCGCACGGCTCGCGATGCGCGAATCCGGCTCGAGATGCGCGAGCCTTGCCGGCCCTCGCTCGCGCGCCCTGAAGGCCCGCGCTCCCCGTGTGGAAGCTCCAGTTGCACTCTGTGCACTTCAGTCTCGCGCGCCTCGCTCCCGCTCGCGAGTGCGAGCCGCACGGCTCTCCGTGTGAAAGAGCCCTAATGCTTTTTGATAAACTATATTTTTAGTTTTATGTTCTGGCGCGTAAATAAATAATGTTGATGGTTTTCCGACACGGGAACAGGCGACATATAATTGGCCATGTGAAAAACATGGATTTTCTAGGTTGATGCCACATACACTTATAGACTGCCCTTGCGATTTATTTATTGACATTGCAAATGCAAGCCGCACTGGAAACTGTAAACGCTTAAAGCTGAATGTCATAAGGTTACTTTAAAAATATTTATATTGTACAAAGTGTTGGGTTAGTTTGGAAATAATTCTATATATGGTATATGGTTCAGTATTCTTAAATTTTCTAATTTTCCGTTAAATTTTTTCTTTCATAAGAACCTTCTCGTGACAATAACAAACACAACAAAAAAAGAATTAGTGAAATCGGTTCAGTCATTTACGCGTGATGGCGTGACCAAGGGAAATAGGAATTCATTATTCTTAAATTTTCTAATTTTCCGCACAATTTTCTTAATTTTTTCTTTCATAAGAACCTTCTCCTGACCATAGCAAACACAACAAAAAAAAAATTAGTGAAATCGGTCCAGCCGTTCACGCGTGATGCCGTGACCAAGGAAAACGGGTTTCATTTTTATATATATAGATATAAACCCCGTGTTTGGATGCTAATACATTTATTTAAACTGTATGTTCTAAATGCATACTATACAATGTACATAGAAAAGTATTTCTACGCTTCGTGGTCACTCCTACTATTCAAACGATTGTAAATGAACTGTCTGTGCGTGGTATTCCCGTAAGCGCGCTGCGTGTGGACCGGGCGGTGCGACCAAGGTGACGTAGTGCGCAGTGGAGGACGCGTTTGGGCGGCCGGAAGGTTTCACCTCCTCTTCTTTACATCATGGGGGTGTGTGTGTGTGGTCTTCACGCTGACGGCTATGGGGTGACTGTACTGGTTTACGACCGAGTAATAAAGCCCGGTTAATGTCCGAGTCTCGCCTCTCGCCGAGGCGTTAGCGCGCGTGCGGCGAGGGTCGTGGGTTCGAGTCCAACTCTGCAAATCTACGAACGCTGGAATGCTACGTCAAGGGCACACACATGGCGTGCAGAACTTCCGAATCATATAAAAAAAAACGCGACTTGAAGATTCCTTGAGATATTAAGTTGTGTCTGATTACGGAAAAGCTGTTAGGAATACGCTGCCGCCTGATGAGTAGTTGTGTGTCCTATTTAGTTTTAAAATGTATTTTAAAAAATAGTGAAAATGGCTGAAACGCGTGTTTTCAGAAACGAAAAAAACTTTTAGGCATGAAACTCCAGGTAGAGATTCTTGAAGGCACTCAATGGACTTACATTTCACATTTATATTCAGTTCCCCGTGTTATGATTACCGCTCAAATCTCATACTTGCCTTATACACGACGAGAAGACTGCGCTCCACTTCACAGCCTTGCGCTAGAAGCACCAGCGAGCGCCACGCTCGTCACTTTCTCTAACAAACACACACACACACACACACACACACCGGCTAAACGGGCCCCTTGATGCTGGAATGGGTGCGAAGCGATGGACGCTATATATAAAATAGGATGTATGAAGTTGATAAACTCCCGTCATCGTTTGATCGATCGCCATGAAAGTTGGCACATCGAAGTGTTTTTTTTTTCATGGAGAAGGATTTTATGCTAGCCATTTTTTTTTTAAACTCGCCGCTAGATGGCGCTGCAGCGCATCAACATCTAAGCCGTTAAACCGATCGCCATGGGTAAACAGAAAATCATAGGTCATAGACATACAAAAAGCAATTGCGTGTCATTTCTCTATGTCCATCATACTGCCATATAGCGCTGTCGATTTTGCTTTTAACTCGCGGACAATACGTCACCGTGTGTTCAACCCGGGTAACGCCGGGTACTGCAGCTGGTAAAATATATTTATTTCTTCTAACCAATCAGGTCGACCCATTCGACGACAGCACACAGACACAGACTTTCCCAATTAGAAGTTGATTTCTAATTCCACGTTTCGCGAGTGCGATGCTAATGAAACGAGCACCATCAATTTTGTTACCGGAATACGTCAGAACTGGTACACTGGTAATATAATGGTATTTCGCTTGTTTTTGAGGGTTTGTTTACTAAATTCGTTTCGTGAAATTTTTAAATACAAAAATAAATTTTTTAAAAATTTTCAAACAGGCCAAATGAAACAAACCCGTACCTACCCATTGATGACTGTGGTATTAAACAGTGTGAAACATTTTGTATGTAGTTGTTTGTTTCGATTTGTCGCGCAGTACAATACAGCGTGTTCACAACAACGCGATGTTTTGCTTTCGTATCACGTCGTTCGTGTCGCGTCCGTCGCGTTATTGTGATTTGTGCACAGGTGTTTTGGAGTTCGCTATAACTTTGGATGTCACGTAGTCTCTATCCTCTGTGCATAAGCGTACGATAAAAAAATCTTGCAGAACTAGTATCATACCACAATGTAACGATTTTAAATCCAAGGTTCACAACAGATGTCCACACGTGTGCAGCAATTAGTTATCGCTAACTTCCGCACTTGAGCTTCAGAAGTGTAGTTTTATTTTATTACTGGGCGTTGTTGCGTTTACGAGCAGCAGTCGGTGAAACTTCAGTCCACGGCGTGACTACCGACAGCTATGTCCACTACAAAACGGAAGACCAAAATATATTTTGCAAGATTAAGTTCTAAAAATTTCCTTTCCAATGCCCATATCAAAAGTATCCGTTCACAACAATCCTGGATTTTTTCTTCCTCACTTCTGCTTGGACAAAATGTGCATGCTAATATTATCAACAACCGTGAGAAAATGCTCAGCACGCCAGCTATCTCGCCAGTTTCCTAACAAAATAAATAATCCAAAATCCAAACATTAAAAATTTTTCATGAATGTGTAAAAGTTATCTTTACGATTTTTCGCCACGAGCGATTTAAAGTTTAAAAATATTTTCAGTTGGTTCGTTTTCCAAATAGCAGTAGGACAAAAATTAAATTTAAAAGTAGGCAACGTCTAAAAGATTTGCTGCCACATTTGCTGTAACGCACAATAACGTACCAGAAAGCGTTTGTTTTCGGAAAGTTTCATAATACCAAAATTAAGCAACCTAAAGTTTACCTTAAACATGCGATTTTCTCGCAAATTAATTATATTTTCACACATGGTAAGTAAAATGTATTATATAAAAGATAAAAAAAAATACCTACAGGACTAAAGAGGGTAGTCCACCCTAATTTGCATTCGAAAGAGGGATTATATGAAAATAAAACTTTCAAATACAGACACTTCCACTTTATCTCGCCCGAAGAGTGGCCTGATAATTTCAGATATAGTATCCATATTACCATTAACGAACCCCGAGCATTTTCCACCATAACCCGAGCTCGGAAACACTCTAAATAGAAAAGAATATACTTCTTAAATATTCAAAATTATGGTCATTAACCCCTCCCCCTCCGAGGGGGAGAAAGTCGAACCCCGGACACATTTTCCACCATAACCCGACCTCAGAAAAACACTAAAACGAACAGAATATATGTTCAAAATTTTCTAAATTTAAGGGCCTTACCCTACCCCCCGTACACATTTTCCACCATGATCCGACCTTTTGGATCAGAAACCCTACAAATCGAAAATGCACTGATTTTTCAAATTTTCGGTCTAACCTCCTCCCCCCTATGGGCACAGTCGACCCCAAGGCAAATTCCCACCTGCCTCGACCTCATGGATACACAAAAAGCATGGTTATTACCCATAACTCGAGATTAGGTTTTTTTTGATCCTCTGACCCCCCCCCAACCCCCCCATAACTCTAAGTTCTTAAGCTATGAAAATGTTGTATTGTCAGAGGTTCTTTATATGTATGCCAAATTTAAACACATTCGAGCATCGAAAAGTGGGTAAAAATTGAATTGTAATATTTTATTACATAGGTAGTCCATTAATTCATTCATACATACATACAGGTCAAGCTAATAAAAGCGGGTAAAAAGTCATAAGTTGTTTAAATTTATGGGTTAAAGTTTGTATTTGGTTTTGACATGCATGTACTAACTACACTAATTTTTTTCTTCGTATTTATGTCCTTCAGTAAAAATAATTTATTATTACTTATACAGAGAAAATAATGGAAACTAATTAATAACGATTTCATGCCAAAAAGTTACCAAATTTTTCCTACTAAATATACAATTTTTCTACTTGAGATGATACTTCGTATAATGTTTTATTTTCATAAGTGTTCATTTACGCAGCATCTTAAACTACCCAGCCAAAGACACGCTGGACATAGCCTATCTGGGTTTGAATGAAAACCTGTAGACTTCAGATAGTCTTTTCTATTGGACACGAATTTTTCTTTAAAATCTGGCCACACGAAGTCTACAATTATACAAGCCCCACGCAATTCGACAGCCATGGAAATAACTTTTATAAAAATATAATCTATTTAAAATACAAAAATTATATGCCAGCGAAAAATGTTGAACCTAGGTTCAACACTTTAGTAAAAATTCTAGTGAAAAGCTACCGGATGTATTGCAGGTAATTTCGTCATGGGAAATTCCCCGGAATATAAAATCTTCCCAAAAGACACCGTCGAGACCCGTGTTTTCACGACAGCAGACACCGCGCGCTGACTCACAGCAGAAAATCGCAAATCACGTGCGTGCGCCCCCGCGAGCACAGGGGAATCACGCGGTGGCCGTCGACTAATAGTCGGGTCTCCATCGAGGGGCTTAGGAGGGTGGGGGGGGGGGGGGGGAGAAATTGCTCTGACGTCACGCGCACGTGAGGTTCAATACCAGATATAGACCCGCCGCACAACTAAATTATCTGTGGGCAGCAGGTTTGTATCCGCGTGGTTCGGAAATCACCGTCTTAAGACTTACAAATAAATTTGTTTTTACATACATTTTGATTCTGAATCATTTACAGAGTGTCTTCTGAGAGTGGTTCATCAAGTATTTGTAGGGCCTTTTCAGGACATTTAAATTTAATTTTTTACAAATTTGTTTGTTAAAAAAAAAGTAAATTTTTATACAAGCAAAATTAAACATGACAAAAAATGTACCATACGCAAGAACTTGCCTATTTGTTGTATCAGAACGCTTAAATAGTTTAAGAAATGTTCCACGTGAATGATTCAATTGGAGAATCTCTTGCTATTAATATTTCACGTGTGATAAAAAAACTGGAGCAAGGCAGTAAAACGAAATGAAAGTAAAATTCTGGTGTAAATGTAAGTTACGTAACTTTCGGCGCATTTGCTGTTTATTTCGGGACTTTAGGTGCCTTTCGTGACCAGTCCTTCAGTTCCGTGACTTTGGTGACCAGTAGTAACCCTGATTTATATACATTATTGGCATGCGACGGCATGACTAATGTATTCTCAAGCGGATTTATAAACCCTGTTACACTGATCTTTTTTTGGAGGATCCAGAAAGCCTAGAGGAAATGTGTGATGATTTCACGCGGGGCGGCTAACAAGTGTCAGTATATATAGCGCGTCTCATCCTTAGATTGCCGTGTGCATTTAAATGGGTATTTATTTTCTCTTACACAGTTTCTTCCACTAGCACTGTTCTTATTTCGATGCGTGTTGTTGCCAGATATATATCAGAGAGCAAAAAAGCCTCTTTTTTTTTGTTGCAATGTTATAAAAATTATTAAAATGAAAGTAAAGTGAATTTTGGAATGAGAATTTTTGAAATAAATTCTCCTGTTGTCAAGAGCATCATCTGATATTTACTTTTTTTTATTTCTAAGTAGTAATTAAAAAAAACGCCAAGTTGGTTTCGATTATTTGGCAAAATTTTTTATAACTTTTAATTTGAAATTTTTTAGCTGTTTTGAGCATACACATGATTTTTTGAATGTCTTATTAATAGTGAGTGAGTGCTACAAATAGTTTCTCCAACAAAATAATAACGGGTATGTAGCATTTCATTATTCTTTTTTTTGTCTGTATTACTAAAACTGTGAGAATGCTCTCAATAGACACTAAATTACGGTCTTAGAAGTCATCAAAGAGTACAATTTAACAGACATTATTTAAGATGATATCCGTACTATTTTTAACGATAACAAGCTGGGTAGCTACAATTAGGCGACAGTGTTGCCATTTACTCAGTACTGCAAGCTAAACGCGAGACAGACTACAACTGTAATAGCTGAAAGGGCGCTACAAGCCGGGTCCTATGCTACGCCGAGCCAGAAACTGTGGCACAAAGACTGCGCCGCTCCGTGTCTGAGCGCACAAAGCGCCACGGAGCCGGAAGCCCACTGAAACAAAACCACGTCTACTCGTGACTTACGGCAAGGCAGGCGGGCGAAGAGGCGCAGTGCGCTGTTCCATCATCGCCTTCCGCAACGGGACGGTGAAAGGAAGACATCAGACTTTTACACGCCGCGAACCAAATCGCATCAACTCAGAGATATCCTCAACTCGCAGCCAGTCGCACGATTTAAGAGTTCCGAGCAAGATCTTATTTCACAAACTGGTTCTATTGTGGTGCGGCCACATTTTCTGTTGCACCATTGTGATTTGTGCGCCGGACCAAGATCACTGGGGACCTATTAGTTAATGGCGATGATCTCGGATCGACAAAGTTTGAGCAGACACGTCTAGAATCTGAACAGGGGTTATGCAAATGAGATGTTAATATTAAATAATAGTTACGATACTTCAGATAAAATAAAAGTATAAAAAACTATTCTTATAACGTTGAAACAACTTTCAGCATAAGAACACAATATTTAAATGCTTTAATAAGACTTTTATTTTATTTTGTAGATTTACTATCCATGTTAAATATATTGTTTCAAACAAAATATTTTAATATTCAGATTGCTATGTTTTGTAATAGCTTTTAAATACCACTGTGCTTTTCTGTTATTAAAAATCAAAACAGACGAGGCAGCGTCCGCATGAGCTGCCATCTTGCGGCAACCGCATCAACCATTTGCTCGCCGCGTCACAGTCGGTTGTAGCGACTACTAAGTCGTTTCAGTCCGCCAATAGAACTGCACCCTACAATACTTCGACGCTGTTGTCGGTGGTTATCACGGACTGAAAAAGTAAGAACTTCGTTCATGCGAGCAAAGATAATGTATCCATAGCATGTGTTGGAGCAACGTTTAGACGAATGATTACTAGATCATTACTGGACTAAGATTTGAACGCAGATCGCACAACAGAACGGTACAACTGAACATCGGTCAAGAATCAAACCAGTTAATCTACCAATTAGGCATGCTACCAATAAGGCATGCTGATCACTGCCTATATACCAGGCAGTGGGAATTTTCTGCAATTTTCTTTCTCAGTAGAGATATAATCCGCTCATTAATATAATTTTGAAGCTCTGATAGCATGCAGTGAAAAAAAAAAAAAAAACATTTGAAAGAGTGACTAGCTGCTGGTAATGTAGTAACCAATGTAATAATACTGAATTATGACCTGGCGTGTATAAAGAGAGTTGAAAAATACTTGCAAGTTTGAATATAATGGTTAAACCTTCAGAAAACCTGGCTGCGGCCTAGCTCGCTAGACGCCCCGGGATGGCCGGCATGACGCGGCAAGGCGGCAAGAAGGCATGGAGGCAAGGATGTAAGGCGGCAAGAAGGCAAGGAGGCAAGGAGGCAAGGAGGCAAGGATGTAAGGAGGCAAGGATGTAAGGAGGCAAGGATGTAAGGCGGCAAGAAGGCAAGGAGGCAAGAAGGCAAGGAGCCAAGGATGTAAGGCGGCAAGAAGGCTAGAAGGCAAGGAGGCAATGAGGCAAGGATGTAAGGCGGCAAGAAGGCAAGGAGCCAGGGATGTAAGGAGGCAAGAAGGCAAGGATGTAGGGCGGCAAGAAGGCTAGGAGGCAAGGAGGCAAGAAGGCAAGAAGGCTAGGAGGCAAGAAGGCAAGGAGGTAAGAAGGCAAGGATGTAAGGCGACAAGAAGGCTAGGAGGCAAGGCGGCAAGCAGGCAAGGCCGCCAGGCGCACAGTTCCGGGCGCCGCTGAGGCGCTGAGGCCGGCCTTGCCGCCGGCGGGGAGCTTCACGCCTCGCTGCCGCCACGACCGACCAGCACCGGCGGAACCTGCGCGCTGGGCCGGCAAGCACGCGTGCCGGAGAAACGCTTTTTTCAAGGAAATTTGGACTAGTTATAACAACGCCGCAGATATCCGCGCCTGCGGGCTCACCCAGGCATCCTGCCACAGAGCGGCCAGCATGTACCCAGGCGAGTGGCGCGAACACATCGACTGTAAGCAATAAGGCTGGCTCGAAGAGAGCCACGCAAGGAAAACATATGCAAAAAAAAACTTCTTTTGATTCATCTCCACTTTGCAAGAGGGCTTCAGTCAGTTGTAAGAGGGTCTTAGTTAAGAACGCCACAATGACAGTTTTAAGAGTGCCTCAGTAGGGCTTAAGTTGTAAAAGGGCCATTAGCGCCTTAGTTTTAAGAGGGCTTAAAGAGGGCCCTAATCAGGTGTAAGAGGGCCTCAATAGTGCCTAAGTTAGTTGAAAATGAGCCTAAGTTACAAGTGGGCTACAGTCATTTTAAAATGGGCTAAGTTGTAAATGAGTCAAAGACTGTTCAAGGGACTCACAATATTAGCAGTCGTGTAGTCAAAAACCTGCTGTGTACAACCGTGCCCTTCAAAACCTTATCTTCACTTTAAATGCAATACTGAAGATCTACGTTATGTCATAATTTAAACTTTTTTATCCAAAACCCAATAAAATATTTTCCTTTTTATTCCGTTGACAAAGTGTTCAATCACAAGTCCCACAGGCAGCATTAATTACACAACAATATGTACACAAAAAATTTGAACAGCTGCAAATCCGTAGCCAAGAACAGTCTGCAGACAACAACGGGGAAAGTTAAAGTCATCAGAGCTAATTTCGTATGAAAGGTGTTCGCAAACTGGAGGCCATTAATTGAATGGGTAGTAGGAAATGTAAAAACCAGCTATCTTTGTTAAATAACATAATGAAGCCCTGCAGGGCTACAGACAAAGCTACGCAGAGCGCTGGGACGGCACAGCTTTGCAAACACGAGTCCTCAGCCCCGCCAAATTCAAGTTTGCGGGCTACTTGTTAGCGCCTGTAACTTTGCAAGGTTTCAATTCCTCCAATGAGGTACTTAACACAGAACTGCTTAATCTGACAATTTCCGGCCACCCACTAAATTTATGCCCCGCAACGTGTATACAACCACACCATGTATACAACGTAGGGTAATGATCTGCAATAGCACTCAGCACCCAACAATAACCCAGTGTACATTCGCGAGGGTTCTAGACTCTTGTGTGTTCACAGCGGGCGGCACTCGGGCTATGAGACCCCGTTTTAATGAGACGTAGAGGAAGGAAATATCACTCATTTTAGTGCATCTTAAATCAGACTGCAAATAAAATATTCACAAGATCTTCGAAACAATGGCGGGACCTTCTAAAAGGCTGTGGACGCACCAGCGAACTTCCCAGACAAAGTTTCACGAAGCGCTCTCTGAAAGCCACGGACTGGCCTGGGGAAAGTAGCGCTGATGGCCTGAACGGTCCCGACGACACGATAAACTATTACGTAACTTCGGCAACAGCTGGCCGGCGCTGCGATCGCCATGGGCTACGAGAGTCACGCAAACAAGGCTTTCATTGTTGGTTTAAGTTGTACTTCTTTAGGGAGTGAATTTTTTAAGGTGCGCGCGCATCATGCAACGAAATTTTCACAGGATGAACAAAAAAAAGAGTGCATAAAATTTGTATGTGCTTTAAAAACTTATACTTTAGTGATTAATATTGAATACTGGTCCACGTAATTAAAAACAATTATTTATTGAGAATACTAGTGATAGATATATATTTTTTTAACCTTTGAAATGTATTTATATAAGTGAGGTTAGGTTATACTTCTTTAGGCGATCTATGAAAAAATGATGAGAATGCATTTTTACGATACGCGCGCAACTTCCGCGCGACTTCAGCATAAAAAAAGGCTGTACATACAAATAAAAATTATGTACCGTATTTTTAAATCACAGAAGGATTGATACTTAACACCTGTTCATATAATTAAAACCTTTATTTATTGTGAATATTAGTGACAGAATTTGTGTCAATAATCAGTTTCAAGTGAATTTATTAGTGAGGTTATGTTCCCGTATGTATAACAATGAGAGGGTGCTTGTAAGTTTCCACTGGCGCTGGCAGGGAGTGTCTGGATAGTTTAGTGGTCTCCTGTCCGTTTTCATGGTAGTGTTTGCGAGGTTATGTTCCCGTACGTATAATTTATTTTGTATTATAAATTATTTCATTATTAATTTATTAAATGGTTAATAAGTATGAATATTCAGCATTTTTATCGATATTTATTGTTAATTGAAATTAATCTGACATATTTTACTGAATTAAATAATTTTATAAACGTGTTTATATTAATTTTGAATAGGCTACTAGGTATTTATTTTTTAAAAAATATTTGATTATATTTATACTTTACAAACAGTATTTATAATATCACTCCAGTCCTTGTTCTATTAATAATTTGCACGCAAAGTCTAAATTAGTTTTTTACTATTCCAAGTAAATATAAATTATAACTAGCGTACATAAGAACATGCACCCATTTTTCTTCTAATTCCTGTACAAATTATTTATGAAATAAAACCTTTATACACCATGGCGACCATGCGAACTACCTAAGTTATGGTTACTTGGCACGTGAGTTATAGCCGCGACAAAAGTGACCTTGTCGACTGAAACCTTAGTGAACTCTTCACTTTTGAGTTGGCTACAAATACAAAACCCACCACTCGAGAAACTGACAATGGCCACAAAGCCTGCGATCCCAATTGCCTAAGTGATAACCTCGCAGATGAAACAGATCACATTGCAATCATTTTAAACTTCTAAAAAGTCCGGGAAATTGAAATTGGTCAGGGAAATTCAGAGGCATTCTAAAAACGTCATGGAGATTTCCAAGTGATGATAATTTGAGAACATTTCATGCTCCAGCCTGCCATCACACAGACTGTGAAAGAATTTTTTTTTTACTCCGCATGGTATGCTAGTGCAAAGTAATATACTTTAACTGTAGCATGGCGTATGCAAGGTTATGTTTGAACTAGGCCAGCCACGGGGATGGTGGAGGCTGGATTGTCTTTATTTCTACAAGAAATTTACAGAATAGGTAAACTATTTTAAAAAAATAGCGAGGGAAGTTTGTAATTTTGAACAATGAAAAATCTAGGTAAAGTCAGGGAAATGTACCTATTGCACAATTGAGTGGACACCATGAATACAGCAGATTTGAATGATTTGATGAAGTTAAAGAAAGAATTATAATACGCAAAATAAATTAGCTCAATTTTTCGGTGTTCTGTCAATATAGCGTTACTCAGAAATTTTCTTCGATGGAAGTAGAAGAAACAAACAAAGAGAAGGATGGGGGGTGTGTCATGGTGTATAGACATTCTACTCTCATTCCGGACAACAGTTCAGCTATCGCAGTTTCAGGTTAAAGATAGATAGATACACTGAAATTCCTCGGGGCCAATGACTAGACGGCTATAATTTACGGCAGTGTGTTTTCTCTAAACATGATTGTTCATCGGCCGCTTTCCTCCGGAGAGAAACGACCTCACGTGATTCGACCAGCCGCTGCTGTAGGTCAGGTATTGATTCAGACTGAATTAGTACGAGTCGACGCGAGTGTGGCACAATAGAACACGTATCGCAAAATCATACAAATCTGTGGTGTTAACTTGTTTAGTGAACACGAAAAATTCGAGTTCCTCAAAAGTGCTGTGCAAACACATAAGTGAAAAATACACACTACCTGTATAAAATAAATGTGATAAACAAGTTACTTTCGGCGAGAACACCGATTAGGTACTAAATTTTAATCTACACATTCATATACTAAAATGTGTTTTTGAAAAAACACACATGTATAGGGAAACAAATGTTATATAATTTCTAACGCTGCCGTGAATAATTAAGTTTGTTCACACTAAACCTGCACGAACTGGGATGAAAGCCGTGCCTGTGACGCGACAGTTGCCAGACAAGTGCTTGCACGGAGTAATCGCCAGCACACTCGGCGGTACTGCCGGCTCCGTAACGGGGAGTAGAAGGGGGACGGGGAGAGGGCGGGTTTCCCACGCCGCGCCGCGCCGGGCACAAGGCGGCGACTGTGAGCATCGCGGCCAGCGCGCGCAGCTGCGGACAACCGTTCCAGCCTGGCATCCCCCAGTCAAACACACGTGGGAATTTAGATTACTCCTAATCCTCCTTACCAGTCAATAAGTATCTAGCTGAGAAACCAATATAAACCCCCAACCCCCTTAGTTGGTAAGATTCCAGCTGTTCCGAATGGTCCAGCTGTCTCTGAGCGTCCAGCTGTTCCGAATGGTCCAGCTGTCTCTGAGCGTCCAGCTGTTCCGAATGGTCCAGCTGTCTCTGAGCGTCCAGCTGTCTCCGAGCGTCCAGCTGTCTCCTAGCGTCCAGCTGTCTCCTAGCGTCCAGCTGTCTCCTAGCGTCCAGCTGTCTCCTAGCGTCCAGCTGTCTCCTAGCGTCCAGCTGTTCCCTAGCGTCCAGCTGTTCCCTAGCGTCCAGCTGTCTCCTAGCGATCCAGCTGTCTCCTAGCGATCCAGCTGTCTCCTAGCGATCCAGCTGTCTCCTAGCGATCCAGCTGTCTCCTAGCGATCCAGCTGTTCCCTAGCGATCCAGCTGTTCCCTAGCGATCCAGCTGTCTCCTAGCGATCCAGCTGTCTCCTAGCAGTCCAGCTGTCTCCTAGCAGTCCAGCTGTCTCCTAGCAGTCCAGCTGTCTCCTAGCAGTCCAGCTGTCTCCTAGCAGTCCAGCTGTCTCCTAGCAGTCCAGCTGTCTCCGAGCGTCCAGCTGTCCCCGAGCGTCCAGCTGTCTCCTAGCGATCCAGCTGTCTCCTAGAGTCCAGCTGTCTCCGAGCGTCCAGCTGTCTCCTAGCGTCCAGCTGTCTCCTAGCGATCCAGCTGTCTCCGAGCGTCCAGCTGTCTCCTAGCGTCCAGCTGTCTCCTAGCGTCCAGCTGTTCCCTAGCGTCCAGCTGTTCCCTAGCGTCCAGCTGTCTCCTAGCGATCCAGCTGTCTCCTAGCAGTCCAGCTGTCTCCTAGCAGTCCAGCTGTCTCCTAGCGATCCAGCTGTCTCCTAGCGATCCAGCTGTCTCCTAGCGATCCAGCTGTCTCCTAGCGATCCAGCTGTCTCCTAGCGATCCAGCTGTCTCCTAGCGTCCAGCTGTTCCCTAGCGTCCAGCTGTCTCCTAGCGTCCAGCTGTCTCCTAGCGATCCAGCTGTTCCCTAGCGATCCAGCTGTTCCCTAGCGATCCAGCTGTCTCCTAGCGATCCAGCTGTCTCCTAGCGATCCAGCTGTCTCCTAGCGATCCAGCTGTCTCCTAGCGATCCAGCTGTCTCCTAGCGATCCAGCTGTCTCCTAGCGATCCAGCTGTTCCCTAGCGATCCAGCTGTCTCCTAGCGATCCAGCTGTTCCCTAGCGATCCAGCTGTCTCCTAGCGATCCAGCTGTCTCCTAGCGATCCAGCTGTCTCCTAGCGATCCAGCTGTCTCCTAGCGATCCAGCTGTCTCCTAGCAGTCCAGCTGTCTCCTAGCAGTCCAGCTGTCTCCTAGCAGTCCAGCTGTCTCCTAGAGTCCAGCTGTCTCCGAGCGTCCAGCTGTCCCCGAGCGTCCAGCTGTCTCCTAGCGATCCAGCTGTCTCCACGAGTCCAGCTGTCTCCGAGCGTACAGCTGTCCCCGAGCGATCCAGCTGTTCCGAGAGGTCAAGCTGTTCCGAGAGGTCAAGCTTTTCCGATAGGTCCAGCTGTTCCGAGAGGTCCAGCTGTTCCGAGCGTCGAGAACTGGTACGCCCTCAGCGCGTTCTTAAAATGCGTTCCGTGAACAAGACCCCGCTCGGATATTTCGAGCAGTTTTGAAAATCGCGCGGTTCCTCCGGGATCTCTGCACGAGACGCACAGTGACAGTCAGCACGGCTGTGAGAGATCGACGGCGAAGGGGCGGGCGTCACGACGAGACCTCCGGCGGGGAATGCGGCTCGGCGGGTCCCGGGGCGCCGCCACCTCCAAGGTTGCCGCGTCGCGGGGGCGTGCCCCTGTCCCCTGTCCCTCCCCCCCGACCAGTCAGGCGCCTCGCGAGACCCTGTGCCAACCGGCGGACACGGAAGAACCACTCCTTGAGACGATACAGCAGCTGAAAGACGTCGTCTTGTTTCAACAGTTTCTGAACAGTATGGACTGAATAGAGGCGTTTCTCCTCCTCTCGGTTTGGTAACCGAGTCCTCTTAGCCATACGGCCCTACCGGCCACGGGCGTGGATACGGAATACGTCGTGTACGCGAAAACAGGAGAGGTGTTAAAGAGATCCAGCAACTGTTTTTGAGCAGTAACAACTTTCTATCGTTTCGTTATCAAAATTTGGCCTCGTTAAAAAAAACTATTTTAAAGAAACGCCTGAAAAAAAGTCACCGCCTGCTACACATACGAGTAGTTTCCCCTGTGAAGTCACTGGCGTAGAATATTTAATGTATTCCTGAGAAAGACCACAACTCTGATCATAATACTGCTAAGACATCATGATATTATCTTTGTATATATATTAATGGGAACGTCTAGCCTGTATTGGTGTGGCGAGATGATAAGTGCGACGCTCGCTAGTGCATCTAGCGCGGTATTGCTTCTAAGCACAAAGCTCTGAACTGGCCCGCTGTATTTTCGTCGTGCATGCGGAAACTATGTATGAGCGGTAAACAGATTATCTGGCGGGAAAATGAAGATACATGTGTAAAGCTTTAAGTGCTTTCAATAAAATTTCCCGGTTTTTTCATGACGAAAAATGACTGGACACGCGTTCAAGCAATTTTAACTCCTCTGAATATTCTGTTTAAATAGTAATCAGGAAACATGTTTTTTCCTAAGCTCTGCACGCCATGTGTGTGGCCGGGTCCTCGTAGCATCCAAAAGTTACTGAAAACTATATTTATTGGAACATGATAGAACATTATCGACACTACTAATCTGAAAATTTTTTACCACGAAAAGACTAAAACAATATATGCGTATAGTTTTAAATTTTAAATTTCATATTTCAAAATATAAAATCATCAAATGTCAAAATCTGGGTCAATTTTGTACTGTTTGGGAGAATGAAAGAGAGAATGTTAAAATACAGGCAGAAAAATATTATTTTTTTTTTGCCCGAAGAAAATGACGTATTAAAAGCCGATAGACATTTTAAACTCTTCGAGATTTCTTTCCAGCTGTTTCTGACAATATGAGTAGTTTCCCACCCGTCTCGTGCTGCAGCTCGGCGAAGCCAGCCCGGAGCCACCGCTCAGGGAAAGTGGTGGGGGAACCCCGTGTTCAAGGGGAGGCAAGTCGTGTGCATGCGTGCGTGGGGAGGAAGATAACGGCAACAAAAACGATACTCATGTGACTATAATAAATTATCATTGATTGCTTTCGGTATGTCTATCCACAACACCATGTGCCTTTTGGGGGAACCAGTTTGTAACTATTATACTGCTCGCTACCGTCACGCGATATCAATCGCGGCCTTTCCATAGAATTGCGTGCGCGCTCATTTGTACCTAATAAGAAAATGAAGAAAAAAATTGTGAGTTTGTAATAAAATATGTCATCATCCAGCCATGCTTTCGCAAGTCTTTTCCTTGTGTATTTCTACAAAATTAACGAAACATACTTAATTTAACACATGAAATTAAGGTCAATTTATTACAAAAAATTATTAACCATTTAAAAATTAGCCGTATAAACAGTCGCTATGTTCATTAAAGATTATGCATACTTTCAGAGACTTGTACCTACAACTCGATTAAGTAATAAAAGGCAGGAAATACATTTAACAGCAAAGTATCTATTAAAATTGAAAATTTACTAACTAAAATTGATTTATTCAAAAATAAAAATTATCAATACGCCACAACATGCAAGAAATAACCTTGCAAATAATTTTAATTAAATGAATTATTTTGCATTAACATATTAATACTTCATTTACTTAAAATAATTCTTGCATATTTTCTTTATGGTCCGCTACTTCCTATTAAGGGCCCCGCCTACCTGGTCACACATACGGTGTGCAGAGCTTCAGGAAAAACAACGCGATTTCAAAACTACTCAAGATATCCGAGTGGGGTATGTTTACGAAAAGCATTTAAGAGTTCGCTGAGGCCCGAAAAGTACTTTTAAATTTGGATCATGTTTTTAAACTGTATTTCTAGAAGAGTTAAAATGGCTAAAACGCATGTTTTCAGAGTAATTTTTAGGCATAAAACAACCAGTACAGATTATTAAAAGCACTTAAGGGGCTTACATTACACCTTTATCTTCATTTATCGGCCATAAAATGTTGCGGTCACCGCTCAAATTTCACAGAAATCCTGTGACGACGAGAAGACTACGCGTCAATTCAGAGCCTTGCGCTTAGAGGCGATACCGCGCTAGAAATACCATCGAGCGTCGCGCTTATCATCCCGCCTCACTAACACACATACACCCCTGACGAGGCGGGCCCCTTAAGGGGATTGGTGCAGGACAAAAAACAGTCATTCGCCAGAATTTGTTGGAAATGAGCTTAAGTGTTTCATAAATGCTTGTTTATTACTACTGTAAGGCCAGCCAGCACGTATATAAGCTAGCGGGTTAGATTTGGCGAGTTAGTGGCGAGAGAGCTTCTGTGGGTGGAGGTTGTCGAAGGTCGCAGCTCTGAGGCCTGCCATCTAGCGGGAATCTTTCGAAGGTCTTCCACAATATCGCCTTTCTCTCTCTCTCTCTCTCCAACACGGACGGAAAGCGAACCGCGATAACCAGCTATTATCTTCGCTTCCCATCTCGCCCTATCCTTCATTCTCGGATCAGGTAGCCGCCCTTCCCCGCGTAGACTTTCGTGTTACTCCAGGAAACCAAGACTTAAAAATGCACAAACCTGTGAAAAATTTGTCCAAAGCTGAATTTTTGTACTGTGGTAGAGTTGACTATGCTTAATAACATACAGAAAGTTTACCGCTGTAGACTTTGTACGTTATCACCGAAAATTTGCATTTAAGTCCTAGGTGACAGCAACTTGCATCAGTTCATTAAAATGCTACCCATTTATACAGTTTTTAATTTTGACTGTCAGTAAACTTACCAAAATAATCTAGAAACTGTAATACACCCATTAATGTTAGAAAATAAATAAATTTTTAATATTTAAGATATGATATAAAGCGATTAATTCACGACATATATTTTTTTATCTTTGCCACCCAGATAAAAATACGATTTACACCGATTTGAAGAGCCCAATGCGAAAAAATGTCTAATGTTTTTTAATTATACTTTTAGCTTTAAGATAGTATATTTATAAAGAGTCTATCATAATTATTTGCCTCATTAAAGCTGCCCGAGCGTTGCAGTGTACTGCGGCCGTACTGATCTTTCACGGCCGGCGGGCTTTGAAACACGCTGCGTACTGCGACACTCAATAAACTTAGTCTTATTTAGGGATTACTTAAAATATATTTAATGCATATGATAGGGTGTATTCATGTTACATCTATTGAGATATACATTATCTTTTTTCTTATATGAATGATTTTTGATACAATAAAATTAACAATAAACAATTTCTGCTTGGAACTTGTAAATCAAAATTCTAGAGGACCTCTGGTTTTATATATATATGTGTGTTCGTATTTTGTTACAAAAATTTTATTATTCAAAATGATTTTAATACCAAAAAATATAATTATTTTTTATTTCTAATACACTATATTATTTTCGATCAGAACTATGCAAAATTTTAATGTAGCCTATATTATAATATATATATATATATATATATATATATTGTTACGTAGTAAACTAATTTTATACAATGATATATATATATATAATTGTATAAAATTAGTTTACTACGTAACAAGTTTACGTAGTAAACTAATTTTATACAATGATATATATATATATATAATTGTATAAAATTAGTTTACTACGTAACAATTGAAGAAAACCATACACCGTAAATGTACTTATTGAGTTTTGTCACTTTTATAACATAATTCATATATTATTTTTTTCCAGAAAATAAATAAAACATAAGTAGTGTTGTAAAATGTATAGATAGAATTACATATTTAGTATTTTTTTTTCTGTTAATTCATTGTAGTGCTGCGCCTAGCTTACTTCGTTGAATTGCTAGTGGCAAAGAGCGGTGGTGGATGTTTTTGCAAGAGTTTGACCGTATTTTATGACCCTAGCTGTGAGAGGTTGTTTGTCCCAGAAATCCTAACGGTCAAGGAAAATAGCCTTTCTCTGTAGTCACGTACAGGTCTGCTACTCGCGCAATATCGTCAGTTTATCACAACTTTCTGGGAAGTTCTATTGTTGTTATTTATTAATAATTTAGAAATTAAAGAGTTTATCATACTAACACTTTTACCTAAGCAAATCGCATCCTGGAAGATTTTTATCTACGTTTGCAGCAAAAATCACTTGTAGTTAGGAAACTTTTATTCTTTCAGAGTAAAATTCAGTCTGGAATTACCATACATTAAAAACCTTAGTTTTCTGGAGCAAAAAACGTCCCAGCACGAGCGACTTTAACACTGCTGCACACACACTACGCAGCTTGAAATACATCAGTGGTCAGACTATTGTACCAGACACTCAAAATATACACATTTAAACCTTTAAAAAAAACACACACACAGACAATATTTATGAAGTGATTTTGACGCTACGCTCAACATATTTAATTTATGTAACATTTAGTCAAATTTCTATAAAAATTTATATTTTTTTCTTACCTTTTATGATTAAAATTACCAATTTAATAATATGACGTTTAAACTTTGAGGTGTTTATCACAATTACCATGTAGGGCATTCTTTTATATTACATTGGTGTCATAATGAGAACCGACTTAAAAAAGTATTAAAGTTATTAAGTTTACGAAACATTTTTGTGGATCATTGTAGAAATTATCATTAAGGACTCAACTGCTCATTATTGGTGTGATCACAAGGTTTCATCGGTAAACGTTTGACGTGTTACTAAGAAATGTTCATTCTACTACTGTACAAAATTTTTGCTTTGGGATAATTTTCCATGTATTAAAAATGTTTGTTTCTTAACAGCGAAATTCGTCCCGACCCGAGCCTACTTCGACAACCTCGCAGCAGTATACACTACGCGGCTCGGATCGCTTTAGTGGTCAGACTAATTGTATGAGACACTTAAAAAATATACCAATTTAAAGATGAATAAATATGCAACAACGTTTACTTCAAGCGATTTCCACGTTGGGCTCTTTAAGTTTATGTAAGATGTATTTATATTTCCTTAAAATTGAATGAAAGTTAATTCGTTACCTTTAAAGATTTAAAAGGTCTATTTTATAGAAACATGTTTAAACTTTGTGCTTTTTATCACTATCCTCAGATAGGGCAATGTTTCTAGATTATTTTTGGTTCCATACTGACGATCTACTCCATAAACTGCATTAGCAATATCCATTATTGTGGATCGTTTCAAAAAATTGTCATTTTGTACTTAACTGCTCGTTTTTGGTGTGACGCAGGGGCGGAACAACTAAATTTCCAAAGGGGGGGAGGAATATACCTTTTTATAAAGAATCATCGATCCTCCCTATTGAAGCGTGGGGGTCCGGGGGTCCTCCCCCTAGAAAATTTGTATTTCAAGGTGGAAAATGGTGCTATTTAAGCAGTTTTATTATCTAAAAATTGATTACACAGCACTTTATTTGCCCCCGTTTGCCCCCACTTCAATGTTTCAGAGGGGGGGGGGCAAAATACCCTTGCCCCCCCCCCCCTTGTTGTTGCGCCCCTGGTGTGACGCACAAGGTTTGCGGCTGTACTTAAACTTTTGACGTGTTACTAAGAAATGTTCATTCTACTACTGTACAAATTTTCGGCTTTGGGATAATTTTACATGTATTAAAAACCTTTGTTTCTTCACAGCGAAATTCGTCCCGACCCGAGCCTACTTCAGCAACCTCGCAGTAGTATACACTATGCGGCTCGGATCGCTTTAGTGGTCAGACACATTGTACCAGGCTCTCAACAAATAAACTAATTTAAAATTTAAGAACTAAATCGTGATCGTAAAATGGTCGCCATGGTGATTTGCGAATTTATGGAGAAATAAAAGCAGTTAAAATCTTATGTAGTTTCCAAGAGACATTATTACATCACCAATCATCTAAACAGGTTTAAAAATTTTAAACATATTCAGTAACTGGTCAGTTTTTTCAAATGTGTTAGTATTAACAATCTGGACCATATCTAGTCGGTGAGGTCTGTTTTGTTACAGACTATCTGTATTCTGGTATTTGGATTTTGAAGCTACTTAATGATTCGCTTTCAATGTCTATTAAAATATACCTAATGCTAATTGCAGGAATATTTCTACTCGATTTCAAAATTATAATTCCTGAACATTTGTAGCGGACACATTTCAATGTAACACTTAGTGATTTTCGAGTTGTGTTGAGGTTTCACATGCCACTTCGTGTATACCTGCTCTGGTAACAATGAGTCATCACAACCGGTGCCGTCTGTACGAGCGTCTTCACAAGTTATCCTGAAATATGTTCTTAAATATTAATTCAAGTGAATTCTTAAAATCCTACACACCTTATCTTAAGTGTCATAAATGAATCGTTATATTTTGTAAATCCATATAATATAGTAGCCAACATGGCGCGAAGCGATGGACGCGATACGAATAATATTTTTTTTTTACCAACCACTACATCAGTAAATATTTGTGGTTTCCATTCGCTATGAATTCAAGCATGTAACATTTGTACTGCTTCTTCAATTCGGCCACAGTTAAATGGGAGGCTCTGAATCACTGAAAACTCCTCAACAAAATCAACGATGAATCACAGGCATTACAACAAACAATTGTCACAAGTCAAGTAGCCAATGAGCAGGTGACATTTTTCGAGTCCGTAGAGGATTGTTGAGACTATCCTACAGGTCATTGGCAACGCGCCCTTACGCGCATGGTTAATACCCCGCATGAGTAGAGTGTAAATGCGTAAGCATGAGACACATCTAGGTCATCATCTAACCGCGCACACTTAGATTTAACTCAGGATAGGGTGAAAAATGTTTACTAATTTTGCAGTCCTAACAGTCACCAACGAAACGCCAGCAAAATAAATAAATAAGCTCACGAATATTGTTCGTGAATGAAGGCGAAGCTGATACTTTGGAAACGTTACCAGCAGATATTAAATAATGTTTAACTATTATTTACGTAGCTTACTTCTTAAAACTGCATTCATGTAAACTGATTTTGTGTGAGACTATGTTGAGTGTTTTCTGCTACACTTATTTTTCTGAAAAAAGTCTATTGTGGCTTAAAAAACTTGTTAACATTGATGCCTCTCATAAAAAAATTCAAACGTAATTATACGTATACATGTTGAGTATAGTTTATGAATGGTTCACGCATTGCTGGAAAAAAAACATGTTTACAATTTTACACATCTTTTTGTTGTCGCATCGCGTCCATCGCATTGTACATACGCAACTCTGAAAAATAAATGTATGGCAAAAAAAGCTATAATAAAATAATATCTTACCTTTCTTTATTCTTTTTTCTAAGCGCTCTAATGGCTTTCGATAGTTTTGTTCTTTTGTGTACTCTGCTTCTTCGGCATTTTATTCCTGAATAAATCTCACGCTTACAACAAAAAAACATCTAGCTAAATCACTGTGCTCAATAATAACAGAGAATAACCATTCAATTATACGCCGAGCTAGACCAAACACGTTCTCTTATCTACTGAAAATGAATACGTTGACCATATCAGTTTCACGCGAAATCCCGTCTCCCCTTCGTAAACAGCAGACAGCTGTGGCAGGGTGGGAACGGGCTGCAACAAGTTCGGGAAACTGTCGCAAGGTGTCACTACTGTCCAGCGCGCTCCATAATTTCTCGTATCCGAGCTTGCACGCGGCTCAAACATCTACAGCTACGTTTTTACTTTAGGTCCGACTGCAATAAGCTAAAGACTAAAATAAAGTCAATCATTCAGCCGACAGATATGTAGGCGTTTGAATTACAAATGAAAACGCGAATGTTATTAAATTCGCAAATGAATATCACGCAATTTCGTAGCAGCTCATTTATTAAAATTTAAATTGTAAATACGTTAAATTAATAATGATTATAGATAAAATAATGGCCACAGTCATATCTCCCGTGTCTGAAAATTTATCTGCGAAAGTTTTACCACTGAATTCTTTATAGTTTTTTAATAAAGCTTGAATTTAAAAAATTCCCGAAAATCAGCAATAACTTAATTAAAATAAAAAAATAAAAAAATAAATTTTACACCAGAATGGTTCAAATCTTCTCTAGCAGCTGAATCATTCACAAATATATTGTTTTTTATAATACGATGCTGGTGCACCAATCCCCTTAAAGGGCCCGTTTAAGTTAAACGCGTTTGTGATCAAATTTCTCGTCATATATCAATACCGCACATAAACAGTCTCTATAAAAGCTCGGAACGGGATCCCAGTTCGTTTATATTCAAATATTAATCATATTGCGTATCAATCATTAAAGTCTATACATATATATGCTGACAAATCAAATAGTAAACATGTAATAAGTGCCAGAAAATAGTAATATGCCATGTCCGTAAAGTATATTGCGTAACTAAACATGATCTGAAACCTGAAAGTTGACAATGTGTCACGTCTTGCCGGCATTATTTTGTTCTTTACAGATTTGGGAAGTTGAGTTTGGCTTGCATTTTTTCTTCAGGAAGTAGGTTAAAAACTTTGTAGTTTAGTTATAGTAATTTTTTTTATGTTTACAAGTAAACATATTTAATTTTTTCATCTTAGTATTCCCAGTTTTATGTCTATTAGTAAGACGCCATATTTCGTCGCAGTCCGGAAGACGTTTTTTAAACATGACTGTACGTGAAAAAAAAACCATTCATCACTTAAAAATTATTTATAAAGTAAAAATGTTGGAGAATTTTTGTGATTTAATAAACTTTATTAAATAG
Source organism: Bacillus rossius redtenbacheri (assembly GCF_032445375.1). Lineage (NCBI taxonomy): Eukaryota > Metazoa > Arthropoda > Insecta > Phasmatodea > Bacillidae > Bacillus > Bacillus rossius. Next base: position 23,223,592 of record NC_086335.1, on the reverse strand, counting down.
CCTTTAGAAATCACGGGCTATTAGTTATTTTTTGGTGATATCGGTTTTTGTAATGAATATAAATATCTTAAATTATGTAATATATAAATTAAAAATAAAACCTTTTAAACACAAATTAAAGTTGTTTGCAATTTATGGATATAATCTGGAACGGAACAATAATATTATTTTTCAAATTAATAAACAATGTCGAAAAGCAAGAAAGGCGATAAGAGAATTTGATCCTGTAGCGGTATTCAGTCCCCCGCCTTGCCGTGACCTTGTTCCCAGATAACGCAGCAACTGGACTCCAGCAGATACAATGACAAAAGTGCCTTCCCCTCCAACCACGCCATACAGTCTCCCCCTTCCCCCAAAGAAGCTCAGATATTTCGCTCCGCCCACCCACTAGCAGCAGCATGTGGCCAGTAGCCCAGCGCGCTGAACATTTTTACTCGGGAGGCCCCTTTATGTGCAATATGTGAGAAGAGAGAGAAAAACGTCTGGTATCGGAGCGTTATATCGTAAATGGTATATATCTGGTGCTCTAATGTTTTGTAATTTGGCATATGCCATCTGTACAACTCTTCAGTTGAATAAACAGCATTTATAAAACCTATGCTTTGGCAAAGGCCAAATAAAAAAAAAACTAAATACAAAAAAAAACTATGGCAGGAAAACGGCTACAACATAATGGGTTCTATCGGTTCGTATCTTCTACACCTTGAAAATAACTTGAAGGTTTAGGAAATATCTTGTGAGAAAACTGGCAACCCAACAACACAATACAATAAGCTAATATAACGTGTGAATAAGAATCTTAAAACTAATTCCGGTTAGTTACAAGTACCTAGACGTTTTTTATCGTTTCATGAAGTGTTTATTTAATAGGTGAGATTGCTAATATTTCAATTACAAATCACAAAATAAAATAAAAAGTTATCCGCAAACACTTGAAAAAATTATAATTTGTACGATTTAACATGATATTTTAGACATAAATATAAAATAATGCTGATTTAGAAAGGCACAACTTTTTTCAGCTGGATGACCAACACGTGACTATTATACGCCAATAAGCTGAGGCGTGGCGACCGCGGCCACTAACATGTGGTGACCGCCCCCGCCGCCGCCGCCGGGCAGTTACGACACGGCATCGGCGGCGGCTCCCCTGAAGGACGTGTTCCGACTTGCCTTGCATGGCATTTCGCGCCGATCTGCATTCCTCCCCTCCCCTCTTCCCCTCTCCATCCCCTCCCCGCCGCCCGCGCTGTTGCCGACCACGAGGCAGCTCCAGGAGCTCGGAGGCGGGTGGGCGGCGAGGAACAGTCGCTCACGGCCGGAGGCGCATGCGCCACTGGTTACCGAACCCGGGCCCGCCCAGGACATCGTAATATTCGTAATGCGTGCCACATGGCCCGAGGCCTGCTGCGCGGCACAACTGTTCTACACCCGTCCAGCTATTCTCCTGGCCCCTTCACTCGTCCTGGTTGCCGTACTGCACGTCGCGTCGGTGTGCAAGACGGGAAGGTCAACTTTCAATTTCTTGCGTTTCCGCTTGCGTGTTTTCGCATACCACTTCATGAAGTGGTGTTCCGGAAAAAAAAATGTTTTTAAGACGTAGACGTGATGTATAGAAAAGGCGACGATAATGTTTTTATTATATACATTTGCACAGGGAAATATAATAACACTTTTAAAATCTAATAACTGACAACTTGGTGTATTTTTTTTTAAATGATGAACATGAATTACCACAAAAGAAGCCCGGGGAAGAAATTTATTTACCACTGTCCCGCGATTCCAAGTTGCAAGGTTGGTGCCGTCTTGCGACTTCAGTCTTTTTAAAAACGACCGAGATGCGTTTGCGTTGTTTGCGCGTTGCGACATGGCGTAAGCAGCGTAGTTTATTAACACGGCGAGTTAAAGATAGGGGAGAGTTAAGTCATTGGCAACCAATCGCTGTCATGGCTGGCCAAATCCCATATAAAGCACATGATGCACGTTGTCCTTCCTGCACGGTCGAAATGAAACCCGGCGCGATAAGACCCGAGTCTCTTGTGACCCGCACCTCTCTCAACCCAGTGGGCTACACTGAGTTCATGTCACAAAAACAAGCCGAGGCAGCGTCGAATGCCAAAGCCTTCAGTCACGACTGTGCAAGCGAACGAGGTGCGAAATATCTTGATCCGCGGCTTCCGAACTAGTCTAAAGTTAATTTTTGTTCTTGTTATTAAAAAAAAAAAAAAAAAAACTTTCAGTCGTGTTCCGTGAGAATGTGTGTGCTGAACGTGAATTCACATTGGGTAATTAGCGACGGAAACACACAACTCAGTCAGGGGAATAGGAGTCTACCATGAGCTGTAGTAACATCCGAGAATAAGGGGTTGATTTTGGGAGGTCAAGGTTCGAAGTCCTGTATTCCCTAGTGCGAATTCCATAGTGACATTGCTCTGTCTTGCAATGAGTTGTGCTGATTGTGATACATTTAATTGTTGTTACTATTGCCATATCTAACCGAATATTACTTTATCGTTCACATGCCAGATAACTGATCAGGGAATCCTGCAAGCAACTAAATTAAAGTAAATATCTAAATACGCTAATGTAACGTAGCAGCCGTGCACCGAGACAGACTGCCGTGTAGGTGGTGCAGGAAAGAGTTGTTTTTGTGTTCGTTAGACGTTATCGTTAAATTACCTAGTCCCGGCTTTTTCAAAGACGTCAACAGCTCAAGCTTTACGAAACACGTTCATTAATGGTTAATCATACAAAGCTTCACACATTTTTCATAAAGTGAAGCCATGTTCATATATTTAAATGACAGCTATAAACACACACACGCATGACAATACATGGTTGAATTTTGGATTTACATGGCACTTGCTTGCGGACCTGCAGCCGTGTCTCACCATCAATTAAAACACATCGGAATCGGCCGGTCCCATACGTACAAAGCCTACTCGCATGCCAGATGGTGTAAGGTGCGACGTAATGACAGAGCGGGGAAAGCCCACTGAGGTATGTGGGGAACTCTCTGGAAACGTCAGTCTGCTGTGATGTTCGCCCCGCATGCCTCCCCGTCGCGGATTGGTTCGTGGGCAATCGCTGGTAACGGACTGCGCGGGTGATGGGCGAGGGATCTGCGAAGGGGTGGAGGTGACCCGCGGTGTTTCCCGTTCGGTCCGGGGTCGGAGACCTCGGCGGGCCGTGCTGGCTGAGTCGTCACGCTCGTGGGGCGAGGGTCGCGGGTACCCCTCCCCCCTTACTACTCCTTATCCCCGCGACCCGCCGTGAGTGGTGGTCGGGGTCTGCTGCAGTCTCGGAGTTCGCGGAACCCCGCTTGCGCTCGCTCGCTCTCTCTCTCTCTCTCTCTCTCTCTCTATACGGGCTCTTTACAAATCCACACACACAAACACACAGAGATTTATACTTGTGTGCCGCTGTAACTCCGCAACCCACCCCCGCAGCGCCAATGGGGTTATAAGGTGTTGTAGCCAACCCTCTATCCACAATCCTTGAAGAAGGTTTCGGTTTGGAAGGGCAGCGGTTCGAGTCGAAAAGATGGCATCGCACCAATGGAATTGTATGTGCAGTCGGTGAAGCAGCTGAGAATTGAGTGCCGAAGTGGCTGAGAATGTTTCTGGATGTTCTAGAAGGTTCCAGAATGTTTGTGGAATGTTGTTGAATGATTCAAGATGTTCCAGGATCTTAAAGTTTCAATTTTTTTTATATATTCTTAAAATATGTATTTAAAAATCTGCCATCGCAAAAGTTATAGCGTAAGAGGCTAAGATGCGCTTACGCCACTTTATCTCGATAGTCAAGGTCGCTTTTTAAGGTCGCTAGCGAGTTAAACGCCACCTCCAGTAGGATGCGCAATAAGGTGACTGTATACAACGGTGAATCGCTCCGAAAAATAATTAACAACAGTAGCATGGATGCAGACCTTAACTTCTAGATAGTCATCTAGAAAAGTTAGAGAATAATCCCCCTTGGCACAATTTTTAAATTATTTTGATCCGCCGTATCTACTCGCCGACGAGTAGTTTGCACACTATCACCTAGTTGAGGCCACGATTAATACATTAGAAGCTTCCACGGCCGCTGGTATGATAATGCGCAAGTTTTAGTAGGTGGCTGGCCTTTTGCATGGAAGTTTTGGTCGTGTGATAATCAGATGCGGTGTGTTGATGCTCCTAGAGCGATCTGTGCATTATTACAAATCACAAATATTCACACACAAAAATTCTGGCAGTATTTTTTTTTTTTTTTTTTTTTTTTTTAAGTAAAACTAACACAGTCGAGATGATCACGCCATTAGAGTGTAACGCTCAGAGGGCAAAGGAAAGTGCTACGATACAGGAGTGGATGCGCTCTATGGAGATCGATAGCACGTTTGCATTAGCACACTTGCTTATTTGCAAACTAGAATACCCGCTCACTCACATACATTATTTTACCTCTAACTGTGAAAACTTATTTCTAATGCGCACCCACGTGTTTTTTTTTGTTAAGAGTTTAACAATGAACGGTTATGCACAGAGGCTAAAAGCTGGGTTTCACAGGTCATGTTGATTTTTTCCCCTCGCAATTACTATTAGTTAAGGGATAGTTCTGTAACTTTTGTATACCTTTTACATTTCAATTTTTGCCACAAATATTTTCAATGGCTATTTGCTAAGTGTAATATAATGGGTGTAAACAGTCACGCAAATGATGATACATATAAACCCTTGCGCGACTTTTTAAACCCAATATATTACACTAATTAGATATTTGTTGAGTATGTTTACGGCAAAACAAATTCATGTGAGTCTTTCAGTAATTACTTACTCGCCAGTGGTATCTAACCTCGGTAACGAGCGAATTCGTGTGTTCTAACGTTGTTCATTTTGTAAATAAACTTATAATACGAAACTTGGGACACGAAAGATACTTAGAATTCTTTAAAATAACGTCGAGCGCTATAAATAAACTGATAAATACCAACATTTCGAGATACGAATCATAGACATGTTTCAGCACCTACCACTAGAATTCGCTGCCCGAATCTTCAATGTTGTTTGCCATCACGCAGATAGCAATTAGCTACACGAAACAGGAAATTTTAATAAAATACTGCCCATAATGTTAAAATACACTAAACAGTAAATACTATAAAGTTTCCGCACACGTCATAAGTTATGCTGCAATGGAATTACTCAAATACTAACCTGAATCATTTTGCAACACATATTATAACACTATATACCTGTAAATACTTCCTGCAAACAAACATTAAGCTTACTGAGCCGATTCAACATTACATGATATTCACAAATGTAAAATAAAAAATACAGCGTGAAAGATTTGAAACACGCCCCTTGAAGTTAACAAGCGCGCGCTCTATCGCTGTGCTAAGTCTCTTTAGAATTTAGAAGGAGAATATGTATTATAATCAGGTAGTGTCACTATCACAAAAGTTTCATTTGGATCATCAGTACGTTCGGTATGCAACCTAATGTTTACGAAAGTGACTATGTACGGATGAATGTTGCTACACGTGGGTCCACCACGTGGTTACACATCGACTTCCGTCCCATTATCACGAAATCACTCTTGCCCAATGAGCGAGGTTCTTGGTTCGGTCTCGCACGCCAAAGTGTTGCTGGGAGCGCCTGACCGGAAGAGAAGCCTTCTTTTCACAGACGGGGGAGCCGAACGTCCGATCGTGCATCTTCGGTTTTTTTTTAGGTTCATTGTAACTCGTGATAACGAATAATCAGGTTAGGTTAGCTACATTATAAATACTTTAAAACATTGTGGACGGTTCATTTGGTTAGGAGAGTTACATTAAAGATACTGTGAAATCATGTAAACGGTTTCCTAGCCCTGGATAGCTACATATTAAAAAGTTTTATTTGCTAAGCAACCGTAAAATGATTTTACAGTATTTTTAATGTAGCTATACTTACCTTATATAACCGACCATCCACGATGTTTTAAAGCATTTATAATGTAGCTAACCTATCCTAATCGACCGCAAAATTTAATGCCACACCGTTTATACAATTGAGATAGAACGGGGGAAAAAAAAGCGAGCGAGAACTTCGGGGAACATCGGGCGTGGCTCTCTCGTCTGTGAGATGAAGGCTTCCCCTGTCCGAGCCCGCGGAGGTTGGCAGCCGTGGCCGGCACGGCGCGCCGCCCAAGGAGGCGGCCCAACGGTCATGCAACAAGGATGCTATCAGCCGTGACTCATCCAGCACACGCCGCCAGACGTCCTCGCTTTGGCCCGGACGTGGGTCACACAAGTAAACGTCTCGCAGTACACTTTGCATTTATTAACACGTCGCAAATGGAACAAAAATCTTCATTCACACTACATAACATACGATCTGGGTGTTCAGCAAAACCAACAAAAAATAATTCCCTTTAACTTTACTACTTCCGAACACTGACACATATACAATTTTAAGTGCTGGGTTCTTCAATGTCGTGACTAAACTTCTCACAAATAATGTTCTTAAACTCTTACTTTAGCTGATTTCCCTGCATTTCCCCTGTTTCTCCCCGTCTTGTGCCAAAAGTTTCTCTGACTGAGCAGGCTATTTGGCAAGATAACAGATATACATATGACTAATTTCAATACAAATCCTGTATTATTAAAAATTATTCCAACCAACCTAAGTAGCACGCATAATTGACTATTAAATGTTTTCTTGCACAGTGCCCGTTTTAACTGTTATCATTTCCACAAACTGCTAGCCTAAAACCATTTATATATATGATCAAACTTTGAAAATATACATTAACTGTCATCAGGCCTACATTAAATATATTTTGTGCTTTAAATTAATACAGTTGTTTTATCCTTTACTTTTGTATAAATTAAAAATCAGATACTGATTATTAACGACACGCAGATTTATGATTAAAACATAACTAGGTTTAAGAGATTTAGATACTACACTGTATTTATAGATGTATACTGTGAAGTTATTGTCAATTTCTCTGTACTTTCCAGGATTTTTATGACATTTTTAAAATACCTGATTTTTCGTTGTTTTCCAGATTTCTTTGCGGTAACCCTGCACAGCAAGAAAAAATCTTGGGAACTATGCACAAAGCTAATTTTCTTACATCATTCTTCGGGATGTTTTCACATGCCATAAAATACAACTGATCAACTCTGCAGGCACAGCAGCACTTGCAACATTAAGAAAGACTGAACGCCAATACAACATGCACGGGCAAAATTAGTGATTCAGCGATACAGATACTTTGTCTAACCATTTCATACCTACTTACCTAACATACTTCCCTGACCACGGACGCAAAACGTGGGGTGAGAAGAGCTTCAGAAGAAACCACGTTGACTTGAAAACTGCCTCACGATACCCGGTTTTTGTGCGCTCACGGGTAAGGATGTAAGAAAAGGCTGAGGCGGATGTTTCCGTATTTCGTGAAACGCCCGGAACAGCAACCCAGGGCCTTGCATTACACATTTTTATTCATTTCACTGTCATCTAATCTTATGGCTACCGGTCAGATCTCATAGTTGTCCTATGCTAGACGAGGAGACTGCAGGTCAGTCCAGAGCATTGCGTTTATCATCCCACCTCACAAACACATGCACCCTTGACTTGGTGGAGGGGGGCACTTAACTGACAATAACAAGTAATAATAAAGGATTTTTTTTAATTCCAATGAGAAAACAAACACACCCTCCCCCCCCCCCGGGGTTTTTTACGCCCATGTCGTTGACTATTCCTCGATTTTTTTCATGATTACTAAATTACCCGACTATTCCAGGTTTTTCTTTAATCCTAATTCTGAACATCCTGTTGGTATAAAAAAAAAACGAATGAACACACATCTAGAGAATGTACCGTTTTATATATTACCTCAGATATATTTCAACTGCTGTTTAAATCCCCCGATTCATACGTTCTACACACTACGTATATTTTCATAGGCATAAAAAAAGAGTCCTAGCTGGGTTATTTAATGTTCAAAGAAGCAAATTAAACGTGTTTGTTCAACGGCCAGATAAGTTTTGTCCCCTCAGCGGGCGTGGCTTTGGTCTCGAGGAATGCTCTGTTTACATTTCCCTGGGCTGGCAGCCCTCTTCGGACGGCTACCTCCGCCACAGAGGCAATATCGAGACAGAGTGTGCAAGCAACATCTAGTCCCGCCTTTGGTCGCACATGTGCCAATAAAAAGCTCACTGATGTACCAACTGCGACTAGCAAGCCCTGTGTTAACATGCGCACTTCATCTTTATGAAAACTAACGCTACATCGCCATCATTCCAGCCATCATTCCCTGGCAAGGGCTGCTGTTGGAATTTTAAATGCATTCTGGAAAATCCTAAGCCAGTTATAATACAAACCCAGAAGACCAACAAGTGGATAAATGGAATATTTTAATGTATGCTGTTAAAGAAGCATTGGAAAACGTTACGCGCTTCTAGCATTGTCGTAAAAGAAAGTATTTTTTTTTTACAAACGTAAGGTAATATCCCCTAATTGTGTACTGAACAAATATTTTACCTAAAATAAATGGGGAAACTACGATAAAATGTCACAAGAAACAATTGTAATGGAAACACGTAACACAATTACAGCAAAACCATGCACGGGGCCAACTTGAAAAAATATAGTTTAAAAAACTACAGAAACATGCTTTTAAAGATTATCAAACTAAAAAGTAAAAAATAATTTTAAAATTAAATTTATGACAATAGTATATAAGCAATACTAGTATAAATGAGAAAAAAGCTTGAGGCGCTTTGTGCCATATTTTTTGAATATTAAGCGCCCCATGCTTTTTTCTCATTTATACTAGTATTGCTTATATACTATTGTCATAAATTTAATTTTAAAATTATTTTTTACTTTTTAGTTTGATAATCTTTAAAAGCATGTTTCTTTAGTTTTTTAAACTATATTTATTTTTAACTTTTTAGTTTGATATTCTTTAAAAGCATGTTTTTTAGTTTTTAAACTATATTTATTTTTAACTTTTTAGTTTGATATTCTTTAAAAGCATGTTTTTTTAGTTTTTTAAACTATATTTATGTATAATTATCATAGGGAAATGAGTTACCGACACTACCTATTACCATCTGAGATAACTATTTGGAGTTGCAACGTCACAAAGAAATGGTAAAGTCTCTACGAATCATTTGCAGTTAGATGTATGGATATAATATTAGAATTTACCGGGGAAAAAAAAAAAACATTTTTTCTTCCGGCGTGGCCGGGAGTAGAACCCACGATCGCTGAATCCGAAAGCTGACGTCACAGAAGTCGCGCGCCTTAGACCGTTCGGCTAACGAACATAATGAAATGGGTGGGACATTTTACAGTGATGAGTCACTCACTCTTAGTCGAAAGAGTTACAGACGGACAGACAGAGTTACAGACGGACAGACAAACATACAGGTGAAGCTAATATAAAGCATGTAAAAACCATTACCTAATACGCCCATTAAATTTAAGGCCTAAGCGTTATTCCAAATTCGTATTACAATTATGAATTTTAAAATATATCCAAAAGGTTAAAACAACATTACGACAGGTACGTATTTCAATATTAACTGTAGTATTTTTAACACAAAATATATAGTACATGCTGTATACCGAGAGCTAAGATGTTACACGTCAAAAAATCGAGCAAAATATTGTTGGTAACAACGCACACAAAACAATAAATACGCATAGTCTTCTCAACATGCGTGTAAATACACGCATTTTTTAAATTATGAACTTAAATAGTTGTGATATCCATCTCATTACTGTTAACATTTACGTTTCAATACACTCTTCTACTAATAGCCGTATTGTATGAGCAATTACAAAAGAATCGGGGCTCCAATAAAAAAAATAGTGATCATAAAATCCATTTAATTAAAAGATGCAGTGATACTGGCCGCGTGATTACGATTTTGTGTCTCGAATTAATTAGATTATTTACTTTAACTATAAACGGCAAATAAACGTGAACAGAGTGCTTCATGAATATGAGTCACGCTGTGTCGTGTTCAGGCCACGAACAGGCACATTCTACGGTAAGCGCCCATTACATTGCGCCAAACGACTAAACTTCCAGTGAACTCCTACCGGCGATCGAAATCTCTGTTTGAACACGCAACACGGCAACTAACTGTAGCGGCGACGTGTTGTTCGAGCGCGCGCACACACAACACACACACACAACACACACACGCCGCCCTGGGATTGGCGTGCAGCAGTTCACCGCAAGCACTACGCTTTTAAACAAGTACACACACTTCCTCGCACGCTTATAGGCGGGTTTTGACGATCAAGTTAGGAACAAAGTTCGTATGAATGGATTAGAACAGGGGTGGCCTAACTCATAATAATCAAGACCAAATTCAAGACGTAAAAACCAATATAGGGAAATATTTTATATATTGAATGGTAATTTTATCATAGAAAAAACAATGCATTCGAAGGTTTATTTAATAATTATAATAATTAATCAATTAGAAAACAATATAGTTTATTTTAGAAGCAATTAATGTATTAAGGAATATAAAATTAATAAATTAAAGTAATAAAGGATAGTACAAGAAACTGCTAATGTGTCAAATAGAAATTAGCCCCAGAAAAAAAATATGGATACAGCTGCGACGGAATCGATCGGCGAGAGAAACGGAAGCAGCCCGAGAAAACTGAACGACTCTCGGGAACCTCTGCTGCCGGTTCCCAAACTCGCGAATCATGTTGGTAACATTGCCCATCTGAACAAGGAAAAAAAGCAAGAAATACAATAGCATTAGTAGTAAGTAAATAAAAACTATACATACACACAGCTGCAAATGCCAGACTCTGTTCCATTGTCTCTTGCAGTACATGACACGAATAAATATACAAGGGATACCATAGCACACGGGATTTCAATACACGATAAAATATACATAACAGCATGGGGGAAATTAGACAGAAAAAGCCCACCAATCACCAACACAGACACGCCCCTGACCGAGGGTCTGGGGAAGGTACCGGCCGTCGCCAACGAAGCATACCAGCATCTACCTGGAGTATTTCGAAAGAAAAATAAATGCTACATTGAAGTCAGGATGGTGGCAACTGGATTCGAACTCGGGTCCTCTGGAAAGAGAGTTCAGTATCATAATACTGTGCCACCTCGCTCCATTGTGAAATGTTAAAGTGGCTAAATTAAATAAAACTGTACATAGGAAGTGTGGAAACAAACAGAAAGAGTTTTGTTGACTCGAAAATTGGAATACTGTGATTTTGAGCCTTAATTAGTTATTTTCAATGTTGATCCTAACTGGGAAAAGGTATATCTACAAAAATTAAATACAAAAGAAATAACTCTTACAAAATTGTCAAATGTTACTGATTTGGACATTGCTTCAGCAGCTGTGATGTGAGATATTATGAAGTACACACAATCAAAAACTTTTTTAAAAATAATTTTCTCACATTCTTAAAATTATTTCAGAGGTAAAAATATAAAGTCATCAGACGTCGTTTCGAAAAACTGCAACAAGTATATGGCGAAGTTACAAGGTTCTAAATTTAAAATGTTTGGACTATCTAGCAACAGCGCAAGCAGTTACAAGGGCAGAGCTACGGCAGAAACCGTGTGCTGGAAAGAGAACGCAAATGACCGTTACACTACACAATTCAATCCAAGGACGCGACGCGCTTCAGGTGCAGAAGCAATAGGGACGATAACGCAGAGACAGGCTCATGCATCAAGTGCCTTATCGTCTCTACACGCAACCTGCTGACGTTCAGTCTTCCCGTCGCGCTGCGTGCAATCACGACACTCAAAAAAAAAAGTCACCCTGCAAAGTCAACTGTTGGAAAGAGTAGAGTCGAAAACAGTTCCATTACAGAGATGTATTTAATGCGTTTCGTAGACCTTGAGTAGTGTCTGAATACATGACTTAATTGTACGAAAAAATAGCAGCGTTTAAGTAAAACACACACGAAATATCTTTAAAGTTGTTTTTTGGATTATTCTTAGGTGCTTCTTATGTGTGGAAAAACAAAATACTGATGATACTTTCATCAGATTCTTGCCGCTAGAGCCCTAATTTAAAATTTAAAATGTCGTTTTTGAACATACGCCATTGCTGGTTACACTATATTTCATAAGTAAACTTAATAATGAACAAAAAAATATGCATATGCAAACACACATAAAATAAGCCAAAATCAGATGAGTCCGAAGTAAAAAATTCCGTGGGAGGAATTACTGAGAAAAATATTACAGCACAGACATTCACAGAGGGCTGACAAGAGCAACAAGAAGTAAATAAAGACAATAACCGACCTTTAACAACACAGCGACGCCCAGCGATGTGACAAAACAATATTATAGACACAACGACGACAGCACAGACGATCACGAAACGCTTCCACTGTATTGTTTTAGAAAGAATATTAGGATTTTTTCCCCGCTGTTGTAAAATTTAAAACTAGATTATTTAAGTAGGGTTGCATAAATAAATAATCGTCGCTAAATTCGCTCTTTCTTTTTTTTCGGAAAGAGTACGTCCAGGAGACCGTAACAAAAATCAAAGGTTGAGTTCGGTCAGCGACATTTAAAATACTACTCCATGAACGTGAAAACGTACGAATTTTCCCACAATGGTTTTTATTTCCGCCCACTCCAGCCTCAAAATTGAACGGGCAGAAAATTAAACTTACGTATCTAAATTCTCTTTTCCCCCACAGCCAAAAGGAAGTAGTAAATTTCATGTGCGGAACATTGCTAACTGAAATATATATATATATATATATATATATATATATATAAAAAGAAGCAACACAGTGTGTTTTTATGCATCTGGAATAAAACGTTTTACAGGACCCATGGTAAAATATAAGACAAGCCTGCGATGAAAGTGGAGCTGTATTGGGTTAACCGCAGAGCTTCAGAAATAAACCACGAAATTCGAAAACTTATCAAGCTATCAGCGCGGTGTCCGTTTGCTAAAAACGTTAAGTAGTTGTTTCCGTATTAAGTTTTCGAAGTATATTTTTTAGAAGATTGAAAATAGCCAAAACGCGTATTTTCAGAATAATGTCGAGGCATGAAACACCTGGTACAGATTTTTAAAAGTACTCATAGAAACTTGCATTAAACCTTAATATTGATTCCTACGCCGTATGTTGGTGGTTACTACTCGAATCTTATCTGCACGACGAGAAGACCGCACGCAAGTATTTCCCCCCCCCCCCCCCCCCTTCTCCCGCGCTGTCATCGAACAAACGTCTTCGCTTCTTCGCCGGCGAGACTCGAGGTTAGGTTTTCCCACGGCAATTACACCATCCGCGGACGCCCAAGGAGAGAACGAGGGGTGGGGGGAGGGTGGAGGGGAAGGGGAGGGGTTGGACCACGCCTACGAAGGCCGGCCACAAACAAACCGCGCGCTCGCTGGCCCGTGGAGTCGCAGCCTGCTGGGAGACACGGCGGGGACAGAGCGCAGCACCATTGCCGCTAGTACCTGGACACACACACGGCGCGCAGAGCTCCAGGAAAAAACAACGCGATTTCAAACACTACTTGAGATAGCCGAAAGGTGTCTGCTTACGAAAATGCATTTAAGATTTCAACGAGGGACGAAAAGTACTCTTGATTACACAGAGGAACAAAAGATTTTTGTTGTTGTCTGTTGCATGAGATTTTTCAACTGATTCTATGTATTTAGGTACTGCTGAATCCAAATATGAAATCCGTTTTCTTGTGCATGCTATAGATTTCATGCAATACAATTTTCTTTTTATTGCAGATTTCTGATCTTACCTTCAATTTAGAGGACTACTATTCGTATATTTAACATAAATACAAGGTAATTAATGGTTTACAAATATTATAATTATATTTGTATTAAAATTAAAGCAACGAAAAAATACTTTTATTTTGTTAAATATTAATATATATCACTATGATGTTCTTTTCAGACTGGATAATGGCCTCTTCAAGTCGGCATAAATGTTTAAATAGTCCTAATGCCTTCTGTTACATACATATGTGGCTGTTACACACTTAAACGTCAAAGACGCAATATTTAATCATTTGCCAGACCTGTGTACGCAACATATTTTGAGGTTCCACTAGGCGATCAAGACAAGAAATGGGCTCCGCATATTGTGTGTCATAACTGTGAAGAAACTGTGCACACATATTGCTGGTCGGATGTCACGGGATAATCATTTGGTAGTTAATATAGTTACTTACTAACACTGCTAACAGATGTCGAATAAATCACGAAATTTCATTGGCTGAAATTAACAGCAAGATGTCAATTGTAAACCGATTTTGCACAGTTCGTGTGCACAGACGTGAGCATAGCCTGCTATGCACTCGTTTATGTTTTTTAATTGTGTACCCAGCCTTACGAGTCATTCCGGGAATCATGCCCTGAGCAGAGGGGCGCAACTGTATAGGCGGAATATGGCCACTACAAAACGGTTAGATTGAGAAATGTCAACATAAAAAATTAAATTTTAAATATGAGGATACCACATAAATAACTTAAACACGTAAATAAAAAAAACGTAATTTTACAAAAATTCTCAGTTAAGAATTTATGGACTTATGTTAAAGGAGTTGTCATTTGGAGTATAATTTCAAACTATTATACTTTGGATTAAAATTTTACGATGTGAAATTATATTGGTAGCAATGAATTAAGCACGGCTGCCGTGTGCACGTGTGTATTTTTTGCAATTCAAACTGTAATTATGATTTTAAACATTCACTTTGCGGCTATGCAGTTTTTAAGTTTTGGAACAAATGATAAAAGCACTTTAAAAAAGGGGTTTGTTTGTTCCGTATTGGAAAATAGATCTGAAACATTTATGGTGACTATTTCCAGCAATGAACGACAAAATAAAATAAATAAAAGTAGTCAAAATTCTTTCATTAAGTTAACGACTTTTAGGTTGTTAGGTTGCCGATAAATACCGCACAGTTCACTGATTTGCAAATAAAATAAGAGCGTAAGTTACATAATTCAGTTGCGACTTTCTTCCGCTTTGTAGCCCCCGAGCGAACATCACGTGATCAAACGATTGAGGGGGGGGGGGGGGAGGGGGTTCACGTCAACCTAACAATGCACCGTGTCGACACCAAACTATTTAAACATTCATTCTAGTGATAATTAAAAACTATACGCGTAATCGTACATTTTGCTCGTTGCAGTTATCTCTCTATTGTCTTTTTTTTTACATTTGGAGATCGTTGACCGCCTTACTACATTCGCTGCAGAACCAGTGACGATTTTATACATTGGAATATTAAATAAATAGGTTTATTCTCGTACATTGTAATTGTTTATTCCGTTTTAACTTAGAATTCGGATTGTTGTAATTTTTGTACATCACGAGCTGTTCAAAATCTTTGTGGTAATTTTTTTACTACAAGAATATCTTATAGTTGAAATAAATTTAACTGCTTCAAGGGTAATAAGAATGTTAGTGTCAAAATACTATATGCGTTTGTATTTTGCTTATTTTCATTCCATTATATGTTACGGTTTATAACTTTGGCGACATACTACAGAAATAAATATATTATTTAAGCCTTAAAATGAGCAATTAGACTAATTTCATTTTCGAAACAGTCATCATTCTGTAGATTTGTTTATTTCAAAACCTCCAGTTCCTACTTTTTTTTAATGACAATATTTTATTAAATTATCGATTATAATAAAATATTCACCTTCACAAAACAAATACGTAGTGAAATACATCCATATAATAAATAACCACACTAACTCATAATATCCTCTCACTACACCGGTCAAAATGACAAAAAACTGTAGTTATGTAGGCTGCCTGTATAATAGTTTGCCACAAAGTGTTATAACATATCAGGAATACATTTTTTTTGCAAGAGAGCTGCCAAACATAGCACAGATGTTATTTCTATTTACTCAAATATATTCAAAATTATACGAAAAAATTGTAAATGTAATATATACATTATAAGAAGTTTTAATAAAAAAATATTAACTCATGTGTATAAGATTTATGATATATTTTATAATAAAACATTTTATTATATTTAAAATTTATTAGATCGTGCACACTTATTTTCTTATGTTTTGAATATAATTGTAATGCAATTTTATATGTTGCGTTCCTTATTTGTATTATGTGTGGTTTGAAATCAAAATTTTACACTTATGGATTTAGTTTAAATCTACATCCCATGATAAAACTTTTTATTTTATTATATTTGATGTATCTCAGATGATGCTCACTGTGTAAAGATATGTAAAATAAATAATAAGGAAAGAAACAAACTAGGCAATGTTCGCGGCTCTGCAATGAAAACGATATAAAAACGCACTAAAAAAATAACACGAATCCGAAAACCACTAAAGTTACCAACAACACCATAATCTCACATTTATTTCAAAACTTCATTAACATTTAACACATGCATACGGACTCACGTAACAAGGTAACAATACGTGAGGGTACCACACAGGGCTCTCGCTGTTCTTGTGGCGCTAACAGACGGTGGATAACACTTCCCGGGCGGAAGAAAGAGGAATAGCCATTTTGTTTTATAAATGTATTGCAATTACAACTAAATTTGGCTGCAAAAATAATACATTCAGCATTTTACCAATTTCATTATTTGTATTCTGTTCCCACCAGAAAATGTTAAGATTGTTGCTCCTGCCTACGTGTAAAACTAACGGGAAGAAGTACAGCACTGTCAACGGGACAATGAGACCAACGAAGGACTAATGCAATTCGCTCTTTGTGGCCTAAAAAAACACGTGGTGGTACCTCTCCAGGTTTAATCCAGACTCAGTTTTCCTTTAAATGTAACTAATACAGCACACACCCGCAAAATGACGTGCTCTCAATTCAATAGTACAGTTAAATGTAGCAAAAAAAAAAAACTTCCTAGTTGTAACTCCCAACATTTCCGCACAGAATGTTTTGAATGCCCTTCAGATACCTACTAAATATCTGCCGGTACCTACACAAAATAAATTATCAGGGAATACCCCAAAAAACGAGCGAACTACCTACATACACACCGCAAACGTTATAAAAATTATTTTTATTCTATTATTCTCCCGAACACCCAAATTTGAGAAAGTCATACATGTATTTTCAATCATCATCCAACAGTGTTTGAAACACCAAAACTCCAGTCAACCATAAGTAATTATCAGACAAATGCATATAAACAAAAAAAAACCTTTATATTTTCTAAGGCACCAACAAATTACATAACATCGACGTGTAAAAGGGCAACTTTTAGGATTAGATGGGGAGGCGGAATATAAGAGTTGGGGTAACCAACAGAAGCCATCTAACTAGGCGACCAGTCTCATATACGTACATGCAACAAGCGGAAAACGTTATAGTATTCAATATTGTATTGACATTCTTATTTTTAGCATCCCCGTTTCACACTTAAGATAGCCTACACAGTGAGGCGCTTTTTAAATTCTAAGGGGGCCAACCCCCCCCCCCCCCCATCCCCTTCCGGTCACACCGGATCTACGCGCATGACTGATAATAAAAAAAAAAAACATTTTATCGGCCTTGCGAGTCAGTCAAATATCTAGGAAGTTGCAGGCTTTCGCGCAACAACATGAATCACGTAACACTTCCCGCGGCGGCACACGATACGTCACGCTCGAAGGAAAACATCGCGCCTCTTTCGTCTGGTGTCACGTGACTGCGGGCGCAGACTTCACGGTGAACATTTTCAAGTCGGCTGCCGACCGTTCATTCCCGTTCAGGCTCGTTCTACAATGACACGGAGGCGGAGACGGATCACGTAATCGGAGTACACGTTCACAACGGCACGCACGCTGACACGGACCAATACGGTTCAGCCCGGCTGTGTCCAGCGCTCCCGTTTACGTTACTCCGTGCGACCAACAGAACCGCAGTATCTGACCGCGGTGGTAGCAACGCTCGTCCGTTTTGAAAACGTTGGATATTGTTTAAATTACAAGACTATGTAGCGTTATATCACTACTTTGTGGTTTATTTTTATCAAGTAAATATCGGTCGTGTTAAGTTCTCGTATCTCAAACACACATTTTTAAATTAATTAATTTTCCGTAACCCTGAAATACAAAGAAAAACATTCCAGGCATAATAAAATAATGTGTCAAACTTATTTATACCATAAAAATTAACTAAAAGCAGCACAATTTGTAGGTATTGTTACAGTCTCTAGTAGTAGAGCATTATTAGGTGTGTGTATAAATAATTGCATCCATCATATATGTTAAACAACACCCACCACAACCAGATGAAGTAGTTCATAAAACTGTGGACAGAACAGTGTAAGAAGAATACGAAGACCTTCCGTACTTGGAACTGTGGACAGAACAGTGTAAGAAGAATACGAAGACCTTCCGTACTTGGAACTGTCCAACACGACCAGAACATGTAAAATAAAATCAAAAACGAATAAAGCCTGTTTTGAAGCTGTTCCAACTACCTGGACAAACGTAGTCTTGAATTTTAAAGGCGTGACTGAAAAAAAAAATGTTCAGGTTAGCTGGGATGCACTATATATGTGCAATCGTGCAACGCGCACACAAAACAACAGATAGCGAACAAACAATGCCCTCCGATTAGGCGGGCACAAATAAAAAAATATATACGTATGCTACCCGGGTTCTCAGAAATCCAACTGTGAACACAGATGCTCGGCATTCCTTTCCTTTCGATAATAACGTATTTATAAAACGAGTGTGTAACAGGTTAAAGATAAATAAAAATCTGATATTAAAAGTAATCAAGATTACAAAAATACAATAAAAAAAGTGCAACACTTTCCATAGCCAAACTAATTCATGGTTCGTAAAAGAGTAGATCTGCAATTTATGTACATTTAGAATATAAAGAGAGAGAGAGAGAGAGAGAAAGGGGGAGAAATTAATAGTTTAGAGGCAATTAAAAAGATTATCTTATTTTCGTGCAGCGGTACACAGGCTGTTTCTGCACCTATGCGAAATCCGTCAACGCATCCACATGTCGAGTGCCAACGTGCTGACGTGTCGCAGGTTTGATTCACGTACGAAATTTTGTTTTGTCACCAAGGAAAAAAAAAACTTCCGTACAAATTGTTTACCTGACGTTGCGATTCGTGTATCTTTAACGGTAGTGACACACGCGACAAATTTTGCGGCACGAACCCGACAATTTAGCCCTCAGCCTCAGCCGTAACGAATTCTATTTCAGTAGCGTGCATCACGCGGGAAAAAAAAAAAAAAAAAAAAAAAAAACCCGCTAGTACCTCAAGCCAAAATTTTTTCAAGCGGTTTTACCCTTCACAGGTCGCTAGCGATTCCGAGAAACCAAACGTTGCACAAAATGATAAAAATAGAAATTCAGCAAAAAAAATAACTTAGGGCAACGTAACCGAGATAATAACAATACGTTCATTACGTTCAAATGCCTGAATTAACGTAATGTGTAATGAGCAAACAAGGCGTGTCCAGCTATGTATTTTTAGATACAGAAATAAGCATACGATGCGAGAGATGCGTGTGAAAGCTGTGCAGTTTACCGCACGTACGTCAATCCAGCGGTTAAGAATAGACGCGCAGGGCCGAACTCACCGTGAAGCGTGGTGCGAGGACGTCCGTGTACATGGCTGAATGGGAGACCCACACGGGTCAGCGTCACGAGCTTCGGCCGGCCACCTTCTTCCCGGGCACGCGCGCGCACACTGACTCGCATACCTCGGCGGGCGGGCAGTTCCGCCGGCCGTCGCGTGGCGGCGCGCCGGTCGCCCGCGTGAGTCACAGAGAGAGGAGGGGGGCGCGGGTGGCAAGGACGGCCGCGCGCAGACACGGCTGCCAACCGTCGTGCGACCTCACCGCTCGCCGGCGGAACATCTGCCGCTCCTGGGACCGCGTGTGTCAGCGCTCGTCGCATGGGCGTGTCCCTGAGCGCTGGACGAGATGGCCCCTCCCGGAGACAAACATTGTTTATGTTTATTTACATACTTAAATTCACGTGTCAAACTTTTATTTCTTCAAAAGTTGCACAGAACTAAAAAGGTTACGTATTCCAAGAAATTGTTGATGTTTCAAGGCCAATACCTATCTTATTTTACAACTGCATCTTTTCTTTGTACGATAGCCCCTCCCGAAAAAAGTATTCCTGGATCCGTCCTTGGGCAGCTGCTTACCCCTCTCCCCCCTCCGAAGAGGAACAAATAAACAAAACAAGGAGCAAGACCACGCAGTTAGAGAAAATTCGTAACTAAGGGCGCGGTTACACGGGAGTCTGAACTACTTCAGGTGAACATGTTCAGCTGTTGAGTGCGGTTACACACAGTCTGAACATGTTTCGTTCGAGGCCATTTCTCATTTAACTTAAACAGGTTGGCAAAGTAGTTCAGATCGACATATCTTCTACATTAGCCTCTGATTGGCTGGTTAGAATATAAACAGTCTTTTGCAGAAATTCTAGATGGAAAGTGTTTCTGGCACAAGTTCGAGTAATATTTTACCGAATGCAACAAAAAAACCAACAGATAATTATACATATTTTTTAATTTATCCTGACCTTAATTTTCTTAAAACTGAGATAGGTACTCTCGCTCAGAAAATAATAAAAAATAAGTTTAAAAATTTTACTGTGCATGTTTGAATTCCCGATTTGTAAAAAAATATTGAGCAATATGTAAACACATTTCATTTCTGCTGATAATGCTGTATAAACAAGTGAGAAAATCCCGCGTTTTCTGGATGCAATTAAAAAATAGAGATCAACAACACAGTCATTCGTTGACAGTAGACAATCGGTTTTAGAGCTGAACATACTTTTCAGCAACTACCGTGTAACCGCACACTTTCGCGTTTGTAAACGTGTTTACTTAAACATGTTCACCTGAAGTAGTTCAGGGTCCCGTGTAACCGCGCCCTAATACTCACAAACTATCGTTGTGTGTGTTTTTCAAGTAAAACTTTTTCGAGCCTTACGAAAATTCCGATCGCATGACGGGAATAGTTAGGTACGCGGTGGGGGAACCAGCAGAGGGGAAGACGGCGCGGGAGAGGTAGAAATGATGCAGCATATTTGCATACTTGCACACTGGCATACCTGTGCAATAGCGTAATTTAACGCTCGCATACTTGCATTTTTTTTTATCTGAGACCTCAGTCAAAGATAAATATGTTTCCTATAACTAATAATAAGCAGAAAGTTTCACTTGTGACGCGCGTGGAGTTTACGCACACATTTTTTCCCCCCATATATTTTTTACGCTTTTCTTATTGTATATTATTGTATGGTTCCAGACATTATTCTCCCATGAAAGAGGGCGAATCCATTGGCTCATTACTAGAGACCTGAAAAATTCGCGGATTCATTTCGTGTTATGCTAAAATTAAAATAATTATACCTTATTGCTGCTTCTGCCATTGGTTCACTGTTAATCTGGAGGACTGAGGGCCAATTAGAGACCCTCACTCATAGAAGTGTCGAATCACAGGCCGCCCAGTCGAGACGACTCGCAAGTCAGCAGTCAGTGACCAGTTGGCATTTGCCCGAGTGTGTAGAGGATATTGGAGTCTATCCTGAAGGTCATTGAACCAGCGAATTTTTCCGGTCTCTACTCATTACTTATCAATTTCTTTCTGTGCGTGTGTATTGGTTTGAAAAAGGCAAATGAATAATAAAGAGAACGATATACATATCCATCCAGATGTAAGTCAAGCACTAGTCATACAATGAAGCATTACAGTGGGATCCAACAAGCCTTGATTTATTGTTTTTTTCTCGTCAATACTATTAGTTAAGGGCTAATAGTGTGAGTTTAAAACTTCTGTGTTTGCTTTTGTCACAAACATTTTAAACAGATATTTTCCATGTGTTATATCACGGGTGTAACAAGTCGCGTAAGTGTTTGTGATTATCACTTGCGCGAATTTTTACGTCAATTATATTTTGAAAATCTCCCTCGAAAATATATTAGATAGAACAACAAATGCAAGGGAAATTTACAGAAGTAGCATCGAACTAACAGTAATGAAGAGAAAATTAAAAATCCAACAGGAGACGTGAAACCCCACCTTTAATTTAAAAGAAAGGGTTTACGAACCAGCTGTTAAGTACGTTTCCTGTGCTTGTAACTAACGTCTCACGACTAACGATACGCCAATACACGCAGTGTCAAGTGGAAACTGGATACAAACAAGTCTACATGGAACGCGTCGAGACGATAACAGCGGATGCAGGATGTTCTGGTTATGGGGAGATAAAGGTTAGCGCAAGATGGAAGGACATGGGGACATCGTGAGTGGTGAATGATGCAGTTTGAACATAATGAAAAAAAGAGCTTGAAAATAAATATAACGCAGTGGCTTCATTATGATGATCAGAGGTAATTGATCTTCTTTGCCCATTGATTTTTAGGGCGAGCTGATCCAATTTATATTTGACATTTTTATACACAGTCCCGATGAATGCGGGTTGGTTTTCAATTGCGTTCCACCATTTTCTCGCGTACTCAGGCCATAATGTAGTTATTTTACAGTATATCGCTAAGGAAAATAACTGATACCGGGTATAAATAACCTTGTATAAAATAAATGATTTAACTAAGATTAAAAAAAAAAACCCAGCGAAATGCAAGAAAATTTCCCCTTGAAACTATTAAAATAGAGACGTTACTTCCTTTACAAAAAATCAAATGAATAAAATTACATATTATCTACTGCTGTGTCTTCGAAACCCAACAAAAACACCAAATACAGTAACTATAAATATCGATAGTAGTTTATTTTAGTCAAATTTAAAAACAAAAATAATGTTGAAATTAAAGAAAAGCTTATTATTATTTAGTACAGCAGAATTAAATATCAAACCTTTGAGCTTTCATATTTTGCATTTTATATTTTAGAAGACTTGTGGTAATGGCCTGTAAGATCAATGCATTAGATGATGCAGTATGCTTTGTGGTTATTAAAACGAAGTCGTCTTAATGTTTGAAATAGTATTCAAGTAATTAAGGCAAATAGGATTTTTTTTCTTCGAAATGTTTATTCTGGTTTTGCCAAAACAACTGACCGAAATGTCTGAAATCACGTGCAGTACGGCGATACTGGAGAGGGTTGCGACAGTTGGCAGCCCTGCGCGCGCCGGGGCCTGACGGGAGTACGCGCCGCTGAAGGTGAAAGCGACCTCTCCCTGGCGGCGCCCAGGGCGCGCTGGTCAGTTCCGTTTCCCGCGGCCCGCGCAATCGATACCCGGCCGAGCCCTTCACCGGGCTGCCGCCTCTACGGCAAGCTACCGGGTTCATGTCTCTACGGCAAGCTACCGGGTTCATGCCTCTACAGCCGCTACCGGGCTCATGCCTCTACGGTCGCTACCGGGCCCATGCCTCTACAGTCGCTACAGGGCTCCCGCCTCTACGGCCGCTACCGGGTTCATGCCTCTACGGCCGCTACCGGGTTCATGCCTCTACAGTCGCTACAGGGCTCATGCCTCTACAGTCGCTACCGGGCTCATGCCTCTACGGTCGCTACCGGGCCCATGCCTCTACAGTCGCTACAGGGCTCCCGCCTCTACGGCCGCTACCGGGTTCATGCCTCTACAGTCGCTACCGGGCTCCCGCCTCTACCGGGCCCATGCCTCTACGGCTGCTCTCGGGTTCAGGCCTCTACGGGCGCTACCGGGCCCATGCCTCTACAGTCGCTACAGGGCTACCGCCTCTACGGCCGCTACCGGGTTCATGCCTCTACAGTCGCTACCGGGCTCCCGCCTCTACCGGGCCCATGCCTCTACGGCTGCTCTCGGGTTCAGGCCTCTACGGGCGCTACCGGGCCCATGCCTTTACAGTCGCTACAGGGCTACCGCCTCTACGGCCGCTACCGGGTTCATGCCTCTACAGTCGCTACCGGGCTCCCGCCTCTACCGGGCCCATGCCTCTACGGCTGCTCTCGGGTTCAGGCCTCTACGGGCGCTACCGGGCCCACGCCTCTACAGTCGATACCGGGCTCCCGCCTCTACGGCCGCTACCGGGTTCATGCCTCTACGGCCGCTACCGGGTTCAGGCCTCTACGGGCGCTCGAGGGGTCCGCACGCACGCACTGAGTTCTCCGGACGAGACCCACGTTTCAAAGTTTATTCTATTTGTTAGACTTTTGTTTGGCGGGCTTTCTCTTACACTGAACCATCAGACATAAACAAAGTATAGAAAGTTATATCTACGACTCAAATATGAAATTACACTCTAACAAATTACAGCAATTACTGATGAATCAGCTACCAATTTAAGATACAAGTCTAGTACTAGTACCATATAATATATTGTAAAATATTAAAAAAATAATTAAAAATCTTATCATATTATTGTAATTCTCTCTCTCGCTCTCTCTCTCTCTCTCTCTCTCTCACACACACACATACACATTCATTCAGTATTCCCTTAAATAATTGTCTGTGAATTCAGCGAGCCAATTCGTTTAAAGTTTTTTTTTTTTTTAAATATCTTGGTTCAAAGTGGGTGTCCAGAATCATGGTCGAGGCTGTTATAGAGGCGACATACAGTAACTATGGAGGATCTCGACACTGTTTTGGTTTTATACATGCTATTAAAAGTGCACGATTTTATTTTGAACGGGTCCCCAGACTGCGGGGCGAGCTCACTGTAATAAGTTGAAAACATACAATTAGGGGCCTACGTCGGATGAGAGAATACAACCCCCTCCCCTTTCACGAAATGGCTTATAGTTTAAAAGTGTTTCCCAAGGCTGGTTATACAAGCCTTTGGGGATGGAACTGTACTTTTTTATTTCTGCAAATAACCGACAAAGTATTTCAGATGAAACGCTGAACGACTGTTATGATGTTTAATTGAACAAACTTCTGCAACAAAAGCAAAACTTTTCGCCGTGGCATAGAATTAATTCTTTGAAATAATCTAGGGCGACAACACGTCAGAAATATGTATGGAAAAACATATGTTACCCAAAATTATTTCAATGACATTTTGAGACAGTGACAAAACTTCGTTGAACTAAACATTATCTAGACGCTCAGTGTTGTTACATATCAAAATCTTTCTCAATTATTAAAAATAAATCAGTTGTTCCACTCATCTTCAAAGTCGTACACCAACCTTGCGAAGCACTCTAAATCATAAGTCAAAAACGTTTTCAAATTATTTTTATTTATTTTTTTTCGTGTTGAATCTGCAGCCGAAATTTGACGGTCAAATTCGGTCTCATTCTGTATAATACGTAGTTAGGCAACGCTGCTGTGGATTACTTACAAGCGCTGTTTATACAGATCTTGTACAACGTGTATTTATAACCGTGCCTATAGCGCAATAATAAAGTATACAAGTCTTTGTATACACTACCCGCTTCGCTGGTGGAGGATCAGCCGTCCAAACACCAACATGTGAGTTTGCACCTTTGAATTGGGGGGTTTATGTATAATATAAAATAAATTAAAACACTAAATGACAGCCAGAATTATCTAATTTTGCAGGAGAACTGGCACAACCAACTATAGGGGGAAAAGTTAAATCTGAACCGTCTCTCTTATCGTTTTTTTTTTCCTAACCTAAGTTAAAACTAAGTGTGTAAGGGAGGGGTCTAGGTAGGGAAGACTCTAAGTGCGTCTCAGGGCAAGCCCTATACGCTCTAAACATGCGGGTTTTTAACCATGCAAAGAAGGTCACGTGCATCATGTGCTAGGAGGGGATTGGCCAACCATGGCAGACGTTTTCGCCATGACTAACTCCCCTCACTCTTAATTCTAGACTAAAACTAGATAAGTTGGGCCCAGGTAAAACCTCCATAGACAGAGGGAAAACCCTGGGCACATACATGCGGGATGCAAAGGTCATGCATTATTACAAGCAGGTGGATTACAGGAATAGAAGGATGGTCCTGGAAGAAGAGTGGGGCGTGGTAGAAGTTCTACTATGCAAGGGTGGGGCACTTGGACTTTTAGTCCGCATTGGTTTGGTCAGGTCTGGTCATTTTGGGGGCGGCTTATGCCGTTTCCCGTCGTGCTGCCAGTTAGCACTCATTGTGGCTGTGTAATATGATCGTGTAAGTGGGGCGGTCGCGAACTGTGGCGTCGGACTAGACTCCAGAGTGGTGACATAGCTTCAGGTCGACCTGTCGCCAGTAAAAGGCTGTCGGTCAGTTGGAGAAATTGCCACCATCTGTCGTTGCAAAGTCCTAGCTGCAGTACTACGCTGTGTGAGCTGCGGTCGCGAGCAGGGCATCGAGCCAGACTCCAGAATGGTGACATAGCTTCAGGTCGACCTGTTGCCAGCAAAAGGCAGTCGGTCAGTTAGAGAAATTGCCACCTTCTGTCATTGAAAGACTCTAGCCTAGCATCTACGCTGTTAATCTTCGAAGGATAATTTACTTATTCCATTAGGGCCCCGCTGGGCCAAATCTTACCGGAGTATCTGTAGCCACACAATTCTCTCCCGCTGATCACCGCTGTACCCAAACAAAATTCTCGTCTCCGTATTCACATCTCCGGAATGAAAATATGAAGCCGACAAAACAAACCCGATAGAATTCTGTCAAGTCATTCTGATTATTTTGTGCACTTTTTGATACAAATGATAGGCAGAAATCGATCAAAAAAATTGTTTAGATCAGCAGTGTTTGCAATCGAAATGCTCTGCACAAAAAAAAAATAAACGCATTCATAAAACGTTTATATGAAACTAGCAGAACCCGACAGACGTTGTCCGTATCAGTGTTTATTTATTTACCTCTATACATCTCAAATGGATGGTTTGTATGCAATCTAGAATATATAAAGCGTTTGAAATTGTATTCCATTTTAAACTCGCCAAATACTATTCAGTCATAATCACTATTTGTTGATGAGAATTAAGGTCAGTAAAAACAGTAAAAAACACAATATACCATTTTTCATGGCGATCGGTTGAACGAAATAGAAGTTGATGCGCTGCAGCGCCATCTAGTGGCGAGTTTTAACAAAGTGTATGTATATATGTACATATATATGTATATATATGAGATGGACACATTGTTAATTCATTAAGAAATAAAACTTTAACAATACAATTACACAAAATCTATTTTCATCTTCAAACTGATACAACCATGATGGGACAGGTTGAAAACTAAGACAGGCAATTGCACTGAGCTAAATGGGTGTTCAGTTTGAAATGGTCCATAGTTGCACGTAACATAACGAAGAGCCCAGCACAGAGTTTAAATCGCATTAGAAGCACATGTGGACGTCGCTTCTAGGCCGGTGTTAAGGGGCCCGCCTCGTCAGGGGTGTATGTGTGTTAGTGAGGCGGGATGATAAGCGCGACGCTCGATGGTATTTCTAGCGCGGTATCGCCTCTAAGCGCAAGGCTCTGAACTGGCGCGCAGCCTTCTCGTCGTCAATAGATAACTGTGAAATTTGTGCGGTGACCGTATTTTTATATTACGGGGAAATGAAGATAAAGGTGTAATGCGAGTCCCTTAAGTGCTTTCAAGAATCTGTACCACTTGTTTTACACCTAAAAATTACTCTGAAAACATGCGTTTCAGCCATTTTAACTCTTCTAGAAATACAGTTTAAAAACATGATCCAAAATTAAAAGTACTTTTCGGGCCTCAGCGAACTCTTAAATGCTTTTCGTAAACATACTGCACTCGGATATCTTGAGTAGTTTTGAAATCGCGTTGTTTTTCCTGAAGCTCTGCACACCGTGTGTGTGACCAGGCAGGCGGGCCCCTTAACATCAGGCGGTTAAACCGGAGCGGTTGTTGAGGTTCTACCGGTGATTTCTTCTAGATCAATTGTTCACATAATTCCATTTTGATTGACTTGTTTAGTTCATTCTTGAGAGACCTGCATTGTGCACTCTAAGAAAAAAAAAACTGTAAAGAATATTCAGCCAAAAAAACGCCGCGGAAGTTTCACTTACAGAAAAATATTAATTTTTTGACGTGACAACGTCTAATAAATCGATGAACGCCGGCTGCACGCACGAAAAAAAGTGTTCCGTTACGCTCATTGTACGCTTGCGCCGCATCTATCTCTCTTCCACTCGTTTGACCTATGAATCTACTATTATATTAAATAGGTTAAGGCGGGCTTTTCAAAAGTAGCTTTTAAATTTAGTAGGTATAACTAAACTATCATTTCATCAATGTTTTGTTATGACGTTGTCACGTTAAACTATCGTCCGTAAACCGACTTTACAGACAACCATTTTTTTAGGTTTGTTTTAATTATAATATTTAAACATTTAAAAAATGAACGTGGCTGGGCCCGGCCCTGGACCCAGAGGTCCACCCAGCCCCGCCCTTGTGGGGGCCACGGAGAGCCACACACGTGTCGCCGCGGCCTGGGGGTGGTCGCAGCTGGGTGTATACCATTTGTCCGAGTGTCCACTTCTCCGAATGACCACTTGTCCGAGCTCCTTTTGTCCGAACTTTTTTAAAACTATTTTTAATTTTTATGTATTTAAAGACATTTGTTTCAATGTTGTAATTAAATTTTTATATTATGGTCATTGGGAGAAGTGGAAACTCGGACAAATGGTAGGCCCCCGTCGCAGCTGCACGCGCGGCCAGCTGATGGTCGTCCATGATGCCACCTGCGTGATCTCGGCCGCCACGATTGGACCCGCGGCGGTCCCGCCGTCGTCATCGCCGGAGGACTGGACAGTGCCCGACCAGCTGTCTCTCGGAGGCCTGCCTCGACTTTCCACCGGGCGGCCGGCAAGGAACGCGCGTGGCCGCAACTCTCGCAAGAATGGTCGCCCGTCCCTGTGGGCCCGAGGGCGATTTCTGATGCCGATCTCGCACGTCAAGAAGGGCCGTCGAGTTGAGTTTTGTGATTCTTTTAATGAGTAAGTTTATTTTTTTAAATTTCTTATTCATTTGTATAAGTGACTATAGACCACACACATAAATCAATATTACCATTGAATATGTATTCGATGATTTTACCGATTTCATGAACAGAAGTGCAGAGGCATTGAATGTCCGTGCACTAGCAGGTTTTATGAATATCATAGCTGTTAATAACTGGATTTATACAGTAGAATTTATTGTAAATCCGTGAGCCAGTAAAGTTATTTGCTGTATTTGTGAAAATCATCCACATATCATAGCATTTTAATCACTGGAATTAACTCTAGCTGTTTTGAGATTCAAGTGGAGCAAGTTACTCAGTTTCAAATTTAGTGTGCGGCGGAAAAAAAAAGTATTTTAAAACATCTGACTGATAGTAGAACGAAAATTTAAAGTCTATTGCAATAAATTATAATTCATTTAGAAACCTTACACGTTATGCGATACAACGTTCAAAATTAAGGCCTCGGTAATGTTTACAGATTTTTTTTTTTAATTTGTGGAGGTTTAAAAGTTGTATATTAAGGGGCCCGCTTAGTCAGGGGTGTATTCGTGTCAGTGAGGCGGAATGATGAGAGTGACGCTAGCAAGTGCTTCTAGCGCGGTATCGCCTCTAAGCACAAGGCTGTGGACTGTGTGCGCGCAGTCCTCTCGTCGCGTCGTGCATAGGACAACTATTCGATTTGAGAGTTAACCATAACATTATATGGCAAAGAAATGAAGATAAAGGTGAAATGCAAGTCCCTTGATTGCTTTCAATAATCTGTACTGTTTCACGTCTAAATGTTACCCTGAAAACACGAGTTTTAGCCATTTTCTTTACTCACAAAGGTTAAAAATAAAATACGGAAACATAACTACTCATCCACCCCTCGGCGTATTGTTAAATGTTTTTCGTAGACACCACTCGAATTTCTTGGGTAGTTTTCAAGGGGTCGTTACCACAACGCCGAAATACCATAACGCCGAATGTCAAAATTGACCACAACACCGACAGCTAGAAAACTGCTGAGTACCACAACGCCGAAATAACAACTGAATGAATTTGTGTGTTTCTTAAATGTACCTTAACGCCGAAATACCACAATCAAACCTAACCTTACCTAACCTAACCTAGCGTAATATAACCTAACCTAGCGTAATATAACCTAACCTAGCGTTATCTTTAAAAGATTTGTGCAATGGGAGTGCATGACTTGATGTAAGTTTTTGGACATACGCCATAGCTAAGAACTTTTTCTGTTGAAGAAAAACTAATAAATAAAATAAATAAATAAAAATGAAAATAAAAATACTCAAAAAAGATACAAAAAACACACAAAATTAAGCAAAACAATTGCTGTTGTCAACAAGGATATGAACACCACAAAATATTCCGAAACAGGAATATGGTCAGCAAACAAAGAAAAAACAAAGAAAAATGTACTAAGAGAACGAAAAAATCCCCACAAATGATGACAACACAAACATATTGAAACCCAAAATAATTCAGCACAACAGTTGAAGCGAGACAAAAAACATGACAAAACGAAAAAACAAACAAATACAATAGTTTTACCTAAACAGAAACAAGCGACGTTTCGGGAACTGCTATCTGCTCCCGTCCTCACTGTTGTGCTGAATTATTTTGGGTTTCAATATTTTTGTGTTGTCATCATTTGTGGGGATTTTTTCGTTCTCTTAGTACATTTTTCTTTGTTTTTTCTTTGTTTGCTGACCATATTCCTGTTTCGGAATATTTTGTGGTGTTCATATCCTTGTTGACAACAGCAATTGTTTTGCTTAATTTTGTGTGTTTTTTGTATCTTTTTTGAGTATTTTTATTTTCATTTTTATTTATTTATTTTATTTATTAGTTTTTCTTCAACAGAAAAAGTTCTTAGCAATGGCGTATGTCCAAAAACTTACATCAAGTCTAACCTAGCGTAATATAACCTAACCTAGCGTAATATAACCTAACCTAGCGTAATATAACCTAACTTAACCTAGCCCATCCTAGCATAGCCTAACCTAGTCTAACCTTTGTGGCAGTCCTGCAATGACATTTTTCGGCGTTAGTGTATTTCGGCGTTGTGGTAATTCGGCGTTGTGGTACACAGCGCAGTTTTCTAGCTGTCGGCGTTGTGGTCAATTTGGCATTTCGGCGTTGTGGTGCGTCCCCGTTTTCAAATCGGGGGGTTTCTTCTGAAGATCGGGAGGGGGCCCGACATAAGTATTGGGCCCTCAGTTTCTCTCGACGGCCGACGGCTCTGACGCCAAGTCCATTAAGAGTGATACAGAAGAGATGTTTCTTTCCTTGCTTTTCCAACAAGACAAAAAAAAAAATTCCGAGAGTTTTCTGGACTGTCCGATACGAACAATGTCAATAGGTCTGGCCATACACGTCCGAATGCGGAGAAACGAAATCAACGAAAAATAATGTATTCTTTGGACCGGTGATCGCTAAATTAACACTTTTTTGAGGGCAACATATCATTTGAAACTAATCCGAAAGCCAGACGCGTGTGAATTAACATTGCATTTTTATTTTAAAAAGAGTGCCTCAATCCTTTGACTGCCAGTCGCATCAGACTTTGCAACCGCTATCTTGTAACGTCAACGATGATTAAAAATACTTTTTTTTTTTCCGCCACACACTAAATTTGAAACTGAGTAACTTGCTCCACTTGAATCTCAAAACAGCTAGAGTTAATTCCAGTGATTAAAATGCTATGATATGTGGATGATTTTCACAAATACCGCAACTAACTTTACTAACTGACTCACGGATTCACAATAAAGTCTACTATATAAATCCAGTCATTAACAGCTATGATCTTCATAAAACCTGCTAGTGCACGGACATTCAATGCCTCTGCACTTCTGTTACTAGATCAATTTCACGATATCGGTAAAATCATCGAATACATATTCAATGGTAATATTGATTTATGTGTATAGTCTATAGTCACGTATACAAATAAATAAGAAATAAAAAATAAACAAGCCTCGATAAACAAAATTCCAAGATCTGAGGTTAGTAACGGAAAACAACGAACGATAAGCGGCATTTTATTTTTCCAGGAAAATCTCCGGGTGGGAATGACAGGACTCGCATTATGGAAGTTCAGACATAATCCTGGTCCGGGTATGCCGATTTACTTTTCATAGAGTTACCCCAAAATTATTGCAGACAAATACTAGGATTATTGCTTACTATACGTGATGGCCGGTTCCTTTACATGTAGGTACTACTGATATAAGTTTTTTCTGTGTTTCCGTCTATAATTACCTTGCTGTTTAAAACGTTAGACAGAATTTAAAAAAAAATAAGAACCACACAAATGATAGAATACGACTATTTTAATCACTGTAAAGCATAGCTGGACAAAATATAGAAAACATGTGGTAAGATGTGGTAAACACAGATGATAATTTGTCTCACCCTCTTTTTGACATAAAAATAAAATCAGAAGGGACAACTCAACTTGAACTGTGTACGGCAAATCGGATGATGTGCATTCAAAAATGGCAACCACAAAGTATTTCTGGCCGCACAGCAAGTTTCAATGTTTGATGAGTGTCACAGGCAGTGATAAATCCAGCAAAGGGCCTAAACTACTCCCCCCCCTTTTCCAAAACTATTACGATGGTAAATGACACGGATTAAAACGATATGTTACGAACAAAGTATTCGGAAGCGGAAGGGAGGAATTGTGAAGAACATTTGTATCCGAATACAAAACAGTTTCTAGATGATCCGTAAGATCATTTTTCGGGAAGATAATTTTCAGGGCGGAGATTCTCAAATAAAATGCAGACCTTTTATAGGTATGCATCCATAACAACTACCCTCCCCCACCCTTAAAAAAAAATCAACGGTGACACCCCCTAGCTACAATTCGTCTCATAAACATTCTTCGCGATGACGTGATACGATGACAACTGCATCGCTCGGGCAAGGAGGCAATGGTGCCCATTCTTGCATCAGACGGGAAGCACCGTAGCGCAACGCTATTAAAAAAAAAAAAAAAATCCTATCCAATACGTTTGACATATCTATGAGGTCAGCGAGATGGAAACACGCGCGACAGACTTTCCGATTAGAACTATTTATTTTCAACATCGCGTCGCGAGCACGACGTTAGTAAAATGCGGGTCAGAATTTTTTTTCTTCGAATTATGGTTGGACTGACACACTGGTATTATTATAATTATCATATATTTTTAAAATTTTTCTTTACTTAACTTATTTGTGAAGTTTTTTAAATGTGTTGACGTGCAGCCTCCCGGTTCAATTAAAATTAAACGTATTTTCCACAAACATGTTGATCAATTAAAACTTGTAAGAATTAATAATAAAAGAATAATTAATTTGTACAATGTATCAGAAACATTATGTATATCGAACCTGGAACCTCTGGCTCACCAGCCGCAGAAGTTCTAACAAATTACATTACATCATTCTAAAATCTGTACAAAAACATTAAAACTTCACATCACAACAAGAAAAAAAAAACCAATATAATTCAGCAAAACTTAATTCCCCGCATTTCTCGAAACATTACACATAACAGCACCTCAAAGAGCTAGTGTAATTTATGCAGCAAAAGTTGTTACACATGGCGCTGCTACATCGGTTAGAATAAAATAAAAAAAAGTTTGTATGTTTGGAACTTCACATAGGCTACCTAGTTCAAATAAATGAACCTATCAATGTTAGCAACAATCCTATTTATAATGACTGCTTCATTCTAAAGAAGTAATTTAAAGTCATTAAAATAATAATGAATCGCTTAAAAACAGTACTACTCGCTTGTAGGGCACATAGTGAACAATTTGCGTCGTTCTGCGTTCGGCTGGAAATGGCGAGCACGTGTGGGTTTGAAGCGAAAGTAAGAATTTATCTTAGTTGCGTAACTTCCTCCAATTAGCGGTCTCCATGCACGGAAACTCTTGCAGCTTCTGCCCTCCACCCACTTTCTTTCTGGCGACGGCGGCGATACCGCGGAAAGGAAGGAAGAGAAGGGATAAAAGCGTGGGAAGGCATGTCCCGATGACCATCAGCTACCCGAGAAACACGTGAAGCGTTTCACGCTGGAACAGAGCCACCTGCGACAGCCAGTCACCCGCCAGCTATCAGCACTGACTCAGCGCCGCGACAGCAGTTCCTAGTCCTCGCGAGGATGCATCATTCCGCGCGGGCTAGAATGCAGCGGATGCAATCGATCTCCAACAACCATCGATCCGAGGGATCGACTGGGGTAGAGAATGTATTGCCAAACTAAACGAAAAAAGAAGGCAGATCAATCCACCGCCATCTTGAAACTATCAAGTTTTTTATAGAATTTGTTTTTATATTTTGAATTATTAATGCATATTCTTGGTATAACAGTTGCTAAATAATAATTCCCCCATGCTTATCTACGTCGTCAGCGTCTGTTATCTAGCTTACAATCACCCAAAGAAAATAGAAAATAAGTGATTACGTAGCTCACGTGGGCAACTACAGATGACGTAACAGCTACGATAGGCCACGAATGTTGTCTTCAACAAGTGTTAGAGCTAGGCCCTCTGGTTTGTCCAGCGACGTAATGAAATAATTCATACTGAAGACGTGATTATTATTTTTATAAAAACTAACAAATGCTGGAATTTAATACCCCTTAAGGGCCCCGCCCACCCGTGCACACACTAGGTGTGCAATGCTTCAGGAAAAAAAACACCCGATTTGGAAACTGCTCAGTTATATACAAGTGGTGTCTGTTTATTAACATAATTTAAGTATATGCTGAGGGCAACTGAATAGTTCTGTTTCCATGCTTCGTTTTTAAACTGAATTTTTAACAGCGAAAATGAAAACGTATTTTTTTTCTTTAGAAAAATTTTAGGCATGAAACACCTAGTTAAAATTCTTGACAGCACTGACGGGACTTGCATTTCACCTTTATGTCTTCATTCCCCCGCCATATGTTATGGTTACCGCTAAGTCTCACAGTTGTCCCATGCACGACGGGCGCAAGTACAGAAGCTTACGCTTGGAGACGACACAGCGCTAGAAGCACCAGCGAGTGAAGTACTCATCCTCTCGCCTCACCAACTCAAATACACCCCTGACTAAGCGGGCCCCTTGGACACAATGCATGAGGGACCTACCGCTAATATACAGCACTTCAAAGAAAGACCTGCGACTTCAACATGAATCTGTGCTGACTAACCCGACATAAAAAAAAAGATCGGTAGCACCCAGGTGCACGCTTCATGCCGTAAAGTACAACTTCGATGTGTACCAGACAATAAGAGCGGGCGGGACGAGCCAATACCTCGACAGATGTGCCCTAGTAAGGGGATCTCGCGACCTTGGTATCCTCCTGGAGGCGAAGGGAAAGCGCGCCAGAGCCCCAGGGAGATGCCATTTGGGTCAGTAGCGGGCAGAGGCGGCTGTGTCACTCCAAATATGAAGAGGTGACTTCGATCAGTGAAGCGCTTTTCACAGAAACCTCCGTCAACGAGCTTCTGGTGACTTGCGAATCAGCGACTTCAATGAGTGCGGTTGAGGAATGTACTGCGAAATCAGTGAAAGTCGTTTCATAATTAGTAATTAAAATTACGGGTATATCAGTGCAATTCAGTCAATGAAATTATTAATATAATCTCACTCAGAAGCAGGAGTTTCAACTGATCCGTAGAGTTCTCGCATCCAGAGAAGTTATCCACTAGTTTGGATCTCGCACTCATTCATTTCCAGCGCTTTCATAAATTTTCTGTCCCTGATGTATGAAAACACTCTGGACTTTTCCTTCATGAACTTTACGCTTAGAGGCGAAACCGCGATAGAAGCACCAATGATCGTCGCACTTATCATTCCGCCTCGCTGACATAGATTCAGCCCTGACTAGGCAGGCCACTTACGCTCCTGATATCATAAAGACATATTCGTAAATAGAAGGCGAACTTTGTTGACAGTACAGGAATTAGGATTGATTCCCATTATAACCTAACGAAGTATGCCTGGATAATTTATTTATTTTTATGCTAAGCTGAACACCCACAGTGCTGGAGAAAGAAGAAAAAAACTGAGAGCTTTCCACGACCTTGACGTCTCCATGTGCGTAGCAAACCTTCGGGTCGTAAACCTATAACCATACCTCATGCCCCCTTCACTAACACATGCCTGGGAAGAAATGGGAATGGGGGGGGGGGGGAGGGAATCAGTATGTATAC
This sequence comes from Bacillus rossius redtenbacheri, assembly GCF_032445375.1. Lineage (NCBI taxonomy): Eukaryota > Metazoa > Arthropoda > Insecta > Phasmatodea > Bacillidae > Bacillus > Bacillus rossius. The sequence goes on along the minus strand of NC_086335.1, from coordinate 23,187,549 downwards.
AGCATGTCTACAAATATTTTGTGAACTGCTGGAAATAAAAGTTTGGTGGCTTCCAGCCCCGTCAGTGGCGGATCCAAGGGGCAAGTGCCCCATCCCCCCGAAAAACCAGTTGTCTGCTACATTAATATTGCCGACAAAAATGATTGTTTCTGAAACCAATAAAATATTTTAATATAATTAACGAATTTCTTGTAGAATCATAAAATCTGGTGGTTGGATGTTATGTGTAGTGTGAGTAGATTAAATACAAATTTAGTAATTTTAAGACATTTTTTCTCTGGCTTCTCTGAGGTGAACCTCTGGATCCGTCACTGGCCCCGTTACTGTTCACTACGGTACGTTTTCGTGACCAGTTATTATGTTTCTTTACTTTTTAGTGAATTCCGTGACCTACAGAAGTATCTTACACGGGTTGAGCCTAAGGACTGAGCATGGTGCCGCTAGATGTCACTACTATAACGTATCACATTCGCGTTTGAAATAAAGATGTGGTGTATTCTAACCTGCATTCACTCTATAGCTAATCAAATTCATCCACTCCTAAATCCCTTTAATCCCGACATGACTATTTATTACGAAAACTAATATTTAAAAAAAAATAAAGTAAGGTACTAACACCATCCGCAACTTCGCTAATCTCTTATTTCTTTGTTTTAAAGTATTCCGTACTAAAACATGACAAGTTCCGAAAAATTAGAATTTGACATCATCTGTTGTATTCAGTCGGACCGACGACAAGGCGTCTGCAACAGCTTGCAGGGCATTTTGCTGGAAACGTTTATTGTTTTAATTATGTAGCTTTGCGTTATAAAGCACGGGGAATTTATTATATTCCGCCAATAATTTTAAAACACGGTTGTGATTCCACTTCAATTTACTTCATAGCGTCACAATATTACGTAACAGTGTATCGCCGCACCACATACACAAGTTCACCACGTTATTCAAATTAATTTGGAGGTATTTGCTTCACGAACAGTATTCCTGTGTAGTGGTGTTTTGAAATTTTCTAAGACAAATGAACAAAGCAAATAAACACGCTGCCGGTGCGTGGAAGATAATTCAGTACATAGCGAAATTGCAAGATGGCGCGCGCTTTACCGCTCGGTCCGCTATCTAGTGTATATTTCTTGAACTACACTACACGCTTGCTAAGTTCGAATACCAACTGTTGTCAATACAAGGGTTCTTTTTTTATACATTAAGGGGCCCGCCTCGTCAGGGGTGTATGTGTGTTAGTGAGGCGGGATGATAAGCGCGACGCTCGCTGGTATTTCTAGCGCGGTATCGCCTCTAAGCGCAAGGCTCTGAACTGGCGCGCAGTCTTCTCGTCGTCAATTGATAACTGTGAAATTTGTGCGGTGACCGTATTTTTATATTACGGGGAAATGAAGATAAAGGTGTAATGCAAGTCCCTTAAGTACTTTCAAGAATCTGTACCACTTGTTTTACACCTAAAAATTACTCTGAAAACATGCGTTTCAGCCATTTTAACTCTTCTAGAAATACAGTTTAAAAACATGATCCAAAATTAAAAGTACTTTTCGGGCCTCAGCGAACTCTTAAATGCTTTTCGTAAACATACCCCACTCGGATATCTTGAGTAGTTTTGAAATAGCGTTGTTTTTCCTGAAGCTCTGCACACCGTGTGTGTGACCAGGTAGGCGGGCCCCTTAAGTGAACACGTAAAGTTGGATTAAGGTTACAATTAACCTTGGCTGTGTTCACAAATAAAATAAAAACAATAATGAGTGTATATCAGTCTTTGCACACGGCCTGTTCGATATTGGATCCCATTAGAAATCTTGTACATTAATTTTAGCCAATGAAATTTTGGGGCGTCTCTTGATATTTGGTACTGATTATTCCGCGACGGCTGACCAGCAAGACATATTCAACATTTTTTTTTTAAATCATATAAACTGCAGTAACCTCGAAACATGTTTTGTACCAGTTTGTATTATCGGATAGTGCAAGTCATTTTTAATATAATTGACATGATTTATTTTTAAACCAAAAATTATCTGACCACTGTAATATAGGACAGCAATTACATACCACCACGATAGATTAACATAAACAATTCCAAACTCCTGCCAAAATGCCTACCACTGTATCATAATTGCATGTAGCGCCGTGCATACTGACAAATACGGAAGGAAAGGGGGAGGAGGGGCATAGTGGCTCCCCTCCCCCCTTGATAACAGAATGATTTTTAGATTTTCTCCAAATTTCTTTTCATAGTTTATCAAACTTACTGAAGTATTATTTTACTGCAGTGCTATATATAATGACGTTTTTAAACCACAAATTAAATGTACTGAATATTTAAATTGTAATTGTACTAAAATTGTATTATAAATTTTAATTTAGCCCTCCCCTGATCTTCATTCGGTATCCACTCTTGGCCCTGCATATGTATCATTAATAATAAAATATTCATTCCCCTCCTATACCTACAACCTTTTTCCAATGCACACTATCGTACTATAAGTAGTTGTGAATGAGTAGGTTAAAACTCATAGTCAAATCTTGTGCACATGAATATGTTCAATGTTATAGTTGTGTCTGTGTAGTTTTTTTTACGTGTAAACATCTTAGCTCTCAGTATACGGCATGGTGGGAGTAATTTCGTGAAAATGGAATAGAAGTCGATGAATGAAAATGAGATACAAAGATGGTGAACCCACCCATATGTAGTAACATAAATCCATAGCCTACATAGTCACTTTTGTAAAGATTAGAGTATCAACTAAAAGTATTGGTGTCACAATTGAAACATTATATTGAAAGTACCCTGGAATATATTTGGTAGACTAAAATAGTCACAGCAAAAAATAATCTAAAATTTTAAAATACCTAAGAAATCTGGCATTACAATGATTAAAATACATATTCTCCCAACAATATGTAAACTGGCTTGTTTGCACAGCGGTAAAACACACGCTTATTAACCTCAAGGAAAGTGACTTGATTCTCGTTAGGTACTGGAAAATTTATTTTTTAAATATAATAATAATGTTGAATCAGCTCGATAAGGTTGTTTATTTGTAGTATCTATTAACAGAAATATCAGTTGTTTAAGAAAATATACAAACATGTACATAGTATTATATGTTTTAAAATGTTTCGGGTTAATATTTTAGCAATGCCATGAAAGTATAATTTTTAACGTGTGCAGAAACTTTAAAGTATCAACTGTTAGTGAATTTTAACAAGATGAGTAGTATTTTAATAAAATTTCTTGTCAAAAAGTTTATTTGCAACACGAATAACATGAGAACACACGAATTAGCTCGGTACCGAAGTTGGAGGTTAATACATCCTAGCAATTAGGTGCTGAAAGACTCGCTCATATTTTTTTGTGGTCATATCTAATATTTTCCTTCACTGGTATGATTTATGTATTTCCAAATGGCGACTTCCGATGACCATATTTTGCATTGGCAGTCTTTTGAGCTGGCAAATATGAGTGCGCATTGATCATGGATCAGTTCCTAATTTTGTTATTTGTGATTTGGGTGGCTTTTACTACACTTTTCGAAGTTGGTATCTCTTGATATCTCTTGGTAACTCTTTTTATAAATTGCATTTAAAAATTGCCTCAATCAAAACTATATTAAGAAAAAGAGTTTCATTTTAATTTTGGTATTACAGCATTATCAATTTATTGAAACCATGTTAATTTTTATCACCATGCTTCACAATAAATCTGCAGTTCACACACAGTGCAACACACACATTTTTATTATTAAGGTTAAAATAAATTTGACGCTTGTTGACAGTCACCATATCCCCCCCCCCCCCCCCCCCAGATGACAACAGCAATATTCATTGGGCTGGATGCATATTTGACTGGTTTTATGAACACTTTCCCACCCTATTACATCTCAATTGGCCTGCAAAATCACCTGACTTGAAACTCATTGAAAATCTGCGAAACTTGTTGGAACAGCGGGTAAAATGCTGACATTAGCATCCCTGCAATTTGGTAGAACTGTGCGATCAAATCAGCGAGTGGCTTGACCTCGATGCGACGTACCAGCACAACTCTGTGGACTAACTTCCTAACCGAATCCAGGCGGTTATCAAATCCAGAGGTGGAGTTACACTGTATTAAATTATGATTGAAATAATTTCTCCAGGGGTGACAAACTTTTTGCCTGTAACCTTACTGTACTAACATAGAGACAAGTTGATTTGATTACCACAAAAATAATAATTATACTCATTATAATAAACCTGCAAAGACATCACACACACACCCGCACACAATAATACACACACACACATAAGATAGGTGATATTACATTAATCTTATCAAATACTGAATTCTTTTAAGCTTTATATGACTATATAAGCTCATGCAAAAACATGCAGTATCTTAACTACACTACAGTGATGTCCAAACAGTTCACGAAACAATCCTAATTCATGCCTTGTAAAGTTGAATTGACGGAATGGAAGAGTTAATGATTCCTTAAAGATTCTAATGACACATTTGACTTGCCTTATGCAATCCAAAAATGTCTCAAGTACGATCTCAATGCCCTCTTGAACATACGTCATTTGGGTGTGTTTGCTTGGACCCCATGAACCATGGCACTGGCTTCTGGACACAAGTCAGGAGACTATATCAGTTCTGAATGCCGCATCTGCACGTAACTGTCTGAGCATTACTATTTAGCAGCATATAACAACTACTCAGTCACAGTTTGACTCTCAACTTTTTATTTATGAAGAAGCCATGGAAGAAAATAGGACCATATTTTTTCTCATTAACACATCACTGTACTGGTCTGTTGATTTAATTTAAAAATTTACAAATATCTTAGGATTATTTTTTTTTAAAAACTCTGAACAAATGGTATGCCAGAAAAACTTACAGCTTTGTGCTTCCACAAAAATAAAATTGAATTGAGTTGTATTTGTTTCATGGGATAGGCATTAATTCAACCTCCGTGGAACACATTTTGACCTGGTGTGATAACCAAGGAGCGTTGCTGGCATCAATTGGTTTTGCATATTTTTTAGGAGTCCACTTTTATTGAGATGTTCTGCTTTTGTTACATTAAGCTTTGTGTATGTTTTGTTTTTGAGAAGATTTAATTATCTTCTGATTGTCATTATAAACCTTTCACAGAATTATGCACTTGAATAAAAACATAAATTTAGTCTAATTCCAAAAAAAATTTTTCTCTGACATCTTCTTCTTGCTTATCATCACTTGAATTAAAAAAAAATGTTTACCACAATTGTTGACAAACCACCAAGTAAGGAAGACTTAAAATTGATAATTAATTTTTGAAATACTTAAATTTGTGTTTTATAACATATTTTACAATATTATTTCACCAAGAAGTTGTGAAACAGATACTTGTAAATTAACCATTAATATATTTGCAATATCAGAACTGTAGCATTAAAAATTAGAAATAATATTCCTCAGTTTTAGGAAGGAAAAAAACATTCACAAGTAACAAGTATTTAAAGTTTTACTATTATCCAACAAGTTATCTTGGAATATAGTACTTACTTGAATAGCTCTAATAATTTTCTTGAGTATAATTAAATCACAGAATGTTCTGCACAACAGATTTTGCTTGTAAGATAGTGTTTTACATAACAATGGTATGCACCAAAGATTAAGGTGACAGAACCTCCAAGATTATGGTGGTGTCTGAACCAGTGATCACAAATTTGTGCCATGCTGGGGCATTGGGTTCCAACTCATCACCCTCGCCACACGAGTATGACTTGTTAGTGACAACAAACACTGACAACCTTGTATAGCTAAGAAAGTGACAGTGAAGTCAATTTTTTTCCCCTTTGAATCAATGAATGCTGTTTTCAAATATGGCCACATTAGCTGTTTAGTATCTTTTCTCCAGTCTCTCTTACACCATTCACGAGACTTTAATTTTGGTCCTTTCGTTTGACGAGCAATTCTCTAGCTGCTGACTGCCTTTCAACTGGGTGTCTACAAGTACCTAGTGATCCAATTTCAGTGCATTTTTAGTTTAGAACCTCTTAATAAAATTTTCTTACAACTTTACTTTATACCATATGGTGATTTTTTATACATATAATAATAAGCAAAATTAAAATTGAGCACATGAAATACAAAATTGATATACTATTCTAGGAAAAGTTTGAAAGTTAAAACCTTTTCAGAGATATTTTTCATATAATTCAAGAGAACAATCAACTATTTATATTTGTGGACAATAAAACTGATGTTATGTGTAAAATACAAAATGCAAATTAGCAAAAGGTTGCTGAAAAATATAAGTGACTTTCAGCACCATTACCTTTATTTCGGGTAAGTCTGTGTGAATACTGGTTTTTCAATGTGAAGTAAATATTGAATCACATGTTAAAAATATTTGCAAAGTTGAATCAAATCGCTAGTTTTTTTTTTTTAGCAAGACTGTATTACACTTAATTTATAACATATCTGAAGGAATAAAGTAAAATAATAACATAATATTTGTTAAAACGTATTTCAACGAATTCCCTCTCTTTTTCAGTTTACACCACTTGCAATGTACAATTGTTACACATAAATATATGGAAATGAGACTACATTCAGTAAAGTAATCCAACGAAATGGTAAACAATATAAGAACAATTACTTTCACACAAATTGATTTTATTACAAGTATTTTTAAGTAAGGCGTGTAATATTACACATGTATTTGGATTCCTCTATACACAGTACGGAGAAAATACAATTGAAAAAATTGTAAATAATTATTTTTTATTAATACATATTTTACAATATTTTCACAAAAGTATCATAATTCATTCAAATATTATTAACAGTACCAGGAGGCTACTTTTAAATCTAATTCGGAATGTCTGTAATATTGTACAAAATCTTCAGAAAAAAAAAACTGTTTAAAAAATTTACAAGTGACAAATAATCACATAAGGAGTTACTTTTATTATCTTCATGGCACTGTGTAGCCACATGCCAAAAGCACTGCAAGCAAAATGTGATTCACGCTAATATAACATTGTAGAAAATATTCAATAGACATGTCAACCTATATCAACCTGGAAAACTATTTTGACTAAAAAAAATAATAATTGAAATTTAGATTTTGAAGAGATCAAAATTGCATTATGCAAACCATCCTTTGAGTGTGAATACATTATTTATACAGAACACTGAAACAGCAGTGATCTGAAATTTCTCAAATTATATTCTATCACAAACAGCCAATTAATGCTCATTAGTTCAAACAGCTTAAACCAGATTATAGACGTGTTCTAAACCTACAAGAACTGGACATTTTATAGGAATAGAGAATATACGACCTTCTAACTGCAGCGAAACCCAGCGAACCGTCTACCCGTCACACGAGCCGTCTTTCCATCCGTCTCGCCAACGCTCATTAACACGCGAGCAATCGAACAAAGGTTTGCCGAGCCGCTTATTAACCCCGTTATGCACATCGCACAGCCACCGAGACAGCTGGTCTTGAGACTGGGTTGGTGGCGGCGAAACTTTTAGCCTGCAACGCAAACGACAGTTCGAACTGTGACGTTGTGATCAGAACGCAAATACTTCATTCAAAACAGTAGTGACACCACCAACCAAACTAAGGTGTCTAGCAGACACTTGTCACATTTAACCTCTGCAAGCATATGCTAACAGATGCAGCAGAAGTGTGGATGAGATAAGGACATCTGGGAGGGAAATCAAGATTCACAGGAAAAAGTGGAAACAGCAAAGCGTCACTGATAATTAGAGGAGACATCAGCTTGGAAAACAAACATATTCAAAGAACACCCAAAGCAGACCCAATCCAAAAAAAAAAAATATACATTATCAGATGCAAAAACATAAATATCCATGACAAAGAATTAGTTAACTCTCTCTCTCTGTGTGGGTGTGTGGGTGGGTGGGTGGGTGTGTGTGTGTGTGTGTGTGTGTGTGTGTGTGTGTGTGTGGGGGGGGGGGGGGGGGGGGGGCTAGCTAAAAGCTTTGAATATATATACTGTATAGAAGTCGCCAGCACAGGTTAAAATTTCTAATACGGTTTTGAGGTAGTTGGTTAATTCACCGCCGCAATCGCCACCATCTCTAGGGCATCGACTTGTGGTGGTCCCTAGCGGACAAGTGCCGAACTCTTCAAACACCCCTTCCCCCTCCCGTTGAACGACCTCGAGCTGCAGTGAATGATGGATGAGGGGTGCGGGGAATGACAGCGGGCGACAGTGCTGCATTCTAACGTGTACACAACAACTAAGACGATACAGGGCGTTACGGCAGCGCACTGCAGCGGTGAAGTTCCCAAGCTGCTCATTTTACGCTCTTGAAAAACGTAGAGTAAATCCTATCCACTCGCGACTTCTATACAGTATATATATTCAAAGCTAAAAGTGAAAAAATAATTTTTATATATCTCCATGCACCACAATCTAACATACAGCTTAAATACCTATGTGCATCAATATGTGATTACTATAAAGTCATGCCCACATCAGCAAAGTGAAAAGAAAGCACTATGAAAATATAGCTGTCACAGCTCAGGAGGCTTTAGCAAACAACAGGCATTTTATTTATCTATAAAATTCACAGATTTGATATTTTTCCATCAGGTGCAGTAAAATAATTTTCATTTACACAGCAACAAAATATAATGCACATCTATATGTTATTACAGTAGACTTCTGATAATCCGGTACAGTCGAGACTTTGCAGGTGTCATTACAGAAAACGCCAGATTAGCAGGCGGTACCTCCTGTTATTGCTAAACATTAAGTTGTGGAGCAAAAACATTTGTGAGATGGTGTTTGGGGGAAAATATTGTTTCGCAGGAACATGAGGATAAACATTTCAACACAAATACAGGCCAAAACAAAATATTTATTGTACAGTTTAAAGGTTTGTTATATACACTTTCGATAAATCCCGAACCTCACTGTGCACACTCCCAACTATCACTTAAGTGCACACTGTGAAGGATTTTTCAATCTTAGTTAAAAATTATATGTTTTTAGCTTAAGTTCCTTTTTTTCTAGCTGGTGCCGGACTATTTAAAAATACAGACTGTTGGATACTGGACTATCTGAAGTCTATTGTACTTAATAATAAAAGCAGTTAAAAATCTGTCAGGATATAGCAGACACATCTAAGCTTACAAAAACATTAAATATATGGTTCCACCACTATCTAAAATCAAAAATTCATTTGCTTACTCGTTTGACACGTTCATATTTCTGTAGATGTAGCCTGCTGTCTAAAAATCGGTTATATAGTTTATAACTACAAAGGTCAAGAAACAACTTCCCTTGCATCACATTCCATAACACAATTTCAGAGTATCCACGGGATTGGAGATTCAGGCTGGACAAAAAGATTAAAACAAGAATTTAGAGTTGGCAAACCTGCCTTGAAATAGGAGTTCAAAGAGTTAAATCTCGGTGTAGATTTGTATTTATAGCAATCCTACTAAGGTAAAATGAATTAATAAAACTGGATTATACCAAATTATGCCAGATATGCAGCCAACCGCAAAGAAATATAAATATAAGCAAGATTTATTACACAAAATGCTGATGGAGACAATATTTTTTAAGTGCCATTAATATTTTTTGTTTACGAAGAAATAAATAACACTTCATAATTCAGTGACTGGACGTATCAATCAGTAACAGTTACGGAAAATCAGTTAAATTTGGCACTAGTGGATTATTAATTATAACTACAGGTTTACATGACATGTTTATTGTAATTTGTGAGTATATTAGAGTCAGAAAAATTATATGTACATCTAAAAATTTCAAGGTGGTTTCCAGAAGAATTTAAAAAATTTGTAAAAAATTACTCAAATTTGTACAAGTCAAATATTCTAGACATTATCTTGTAATTTTGGGTTAAATGAATTTGTGCTACATAATTGTGTTTCTATTCTGTAAAGCCTTCACTCTGGTCATAAACATAGTTTACTGCTCTATTTTGTTTGTTATTCAAATAATTATTATATGAACTTAAATTTAATTTACTTTACTCAAAAGCACAGATCTCAAATAAGTGCTTATCAAATTTTTGAGTACATTAATTAAGTAAAAATATTCAACTTAAAAGCTAATAAAAAGTATTTTGTCACAGCAGATGTAACTCAAGGTTTCCAGTGCTAAACAATGACATCCTATATGTAATGTAAAATAGTACATCCAAAGTAAGAATTTAGTTAGTGTTCTGATTAGGCACTAGGCACTACACTTAAGGGGATTAGTACGAGGTGAAAAACAGTCATACATCAGAATAAGCTAATTATTGGGTTGTGTGTTTCATAAATGCTTGCTTATTAATGATGTATAGTCAGCCAGCTCGTATATAAGCTAGTGGGTCAGATTTCACAAATTTGTGGAGAGGCAGCTCCGTTAAGGGAGGTCGTCGAAGGTCGCAGCTCTGAGGGCTGAAAGGTCTTACAAAAATATCTTCATCCCTCTTATTTGAGCACCAATCATTTTCTAGGAAGCATACAGACAGAAACAAGCCACGAAGAGGACTTGTCTCCCCCACCTTTTGACCAAATTCTCGGAGCCCACAGCCATAAGATGCGACAACCGTTCCACTACATGCAGGAAACAAAGAACTAAAAAGGCACAAACTGGAGAAAAAATTACCAAAGCTGAATTTTTGCACAGTGGTAGAGTCGAGAACACACCAAAGGTTTAGTGCCATATACATTGTACGTCACACAGAAAGCACGCAGTTTTAAGTCCTACAGCAGTACAGTACAGTACAGCGTTTCAATTAAATGCTTCACATTAATACAGTTACTACCGGAGACTCTAAATAAAGCTACCAAAATAGTATAGAAACAATATTGTACAAAACCATGTTAAAAATATCTCAAGTTTAATATTAAAACTGAAATGAATTGATTAATTTTTTTAATTCATTTCTTTTGTCTCGGTCACTGTAATAAAAATACAGTAAATACAGTCTACATAAACATCACACTCATCCTAATAATTTTTTACAATGAGTATAGGTATAGCGAGTTGGATGGCTAAAGCAGCCTGTGCGATGCAAAGTGTGCCTTACTGCAGCCGTTCCAGTGCGACATTTGTTACCTAGTATGACCTTAATGGCCAAATATTTAACAATTAGCTTTATTTTGTAAGTGATTCCCGCAAACATATTAAGTTTATCTGATTGACTACTTTTGAGTTGTATTCATTCAAGAAAGATTTATATTAATCTTATTCCGTAGCTCCAAGTGCCATACCCCATACGTAAAGCACCTCGGAAAAGTGTTTAGGTTCTTGGAAAACCTGTTAAAACTTTGTCACCAAACAAATTGAGTAAATTTTTGGATATAGCAGCTTAGCAATAATAAAAAAAAGCGGTAGTTCAAAGGAAATTAAGTTTTGCCTTTACGGGTGAAACTGTGAGAACAGTAAAAGACTTTTTTTTAAAGAGATGATATGGTAAGCTGGCAATATGCAGGTCAAAAAGACTTTTGTGACTATTTAAACTGCAAAATGCAGTGTTAGAAACATCTATTGCTTGTGAACTTAGTGAAGCAGTCAGTATTTTCAAGAAAGAATCCAGTGATGTTTCATTAGGGTATTCCAAATTCAAATCGTTATGCCCTGAACATATAGTTCCTATGTCTCTTAGAGACCAGGATGTGTGTGTATTTAGTTATCATAGAAATACTGAACTGCATATAGACTCATTGAAGAAGTACCTTCAAAACTTCCATAATTTTGTCAAGTGCTTTCACAAACAATATGTGACACAAATAATATTCATTGTGTAGACAAAGAATGGAATGGAACTTAAAATTTAGACATTAATTTTGATGACAATGAGTTCAATGGAAGTATTTCCTATTATAAGTGGGGAACAGAATATTGCAGAGTTGTAAAGTAAGAAATATATAGGTACAGACATTGAATCAGTAAAATGTGAACTTTACACACAATTAAAATATCTTTCTTGGCACAGTTATAATGCTTAAAGACAATGTAGTAAACTGTGAATTTTAAAATAAACACTCCCAGAAAACAAAATACGTAATTATTTTGGAAGACTTCACAAAAGATTATTTAATTAAGCATCAGTCTGAAATCATGCCGGCTCACTGGAGTTCACCCAATGTTACAATCTTCATTGCAGTAGCACATACAAATCTGAAGGTCAATTACAACATATTTGCTATGCAATAGTATCACATTAACTGAACCATAATGACAGTGTGCATGAATTCAATGAAACCATTTTCAATGATTTCAAGATAAGGCTCCTGTTTCATTTTGATTTTATTCACTACTTTTCTGATGTTGCAGCAAGCCAATTAAAAAGCAAATATAAAGTGAAGAATACTTTGTCTTTTCAGCTGACCACAGTTACTTTGAAACATCCCATGGAAAAGGGCCCCATGATGGTGTTGGTGGAGAAGTTACAAATGCTGCTGTCAAATGAGTAAAACCTATTATTGTATTGTATGTTCCTAAAACTAAAATACCAGATACGTATTGCATGCAAGCTACAGCATCGTTCACTATGTGGTGCCAGCTGAAAATGGCAACAGTGCTTTGCTGTTAATAAATTCAGTGTTTTCTGGATGGGAGAGTAATGGTGTATGTTGTGAAATTATTAAGAATGTTTACACTACACTACCAGGTAAAGATGGAAACTCTTCAGAGACAAAGTCACAAGACAGTATTAGTTCGGAAGTTGAAAGCTCTAAAAGCTCTAAACCAAGTTAAGGAACATTTGTGCTGTGCAAAGTAATTTCTGAGAAGAACTCCATGTTTTGTTACTAGTGTATAATTAAATAATTATTGTCTCCAAGTGATTTTCCAGTAATGGGCTTGAAGGCAATAGACAACAAAGGAATATATTTGGAATAGACAACTAAGGAATATGATGAAAGTGATATATTTACATTTTCAAGAAGTGATATGTTGCTTTTACTCCCCGATCCATTAATGGAATGTCAAATTGGCAGGGATAGGGTTATTTACAAGTTTAACTCTCCTACTGATGTAAATGAAGCTTAATTTGCTTCTAACATCTTTTTGTTCATTTTGCTATGTAATATTAATAATTTATTAAGCTCTTGAATTTTTTAACAATAATGGGACAAAATTTCCGTCTGTGATGGTAATTGAAGTGTTTTCATAACGAAAATATATAAGTAAACAAAACCATAAAATTTTGTTCTATATAAATGATGTACATAAGTGGAATATTAAGCGTACAGAGCCTTGTTAAATTAGTGTTCTATTCAGAGGTAAAAAATGCAATTTCACATTGAATAGAGAACAGTATATCTTTTTCCTGTCCTGTGATGTTACATATTATAATTTTTATAGATTAATTCTACATATATTTAAAAGCAAACCTGATGTAAAACCATTCCTATCAACTCACATTTTCTTGCAAGACATTTTCCTAACTAATATTTATAATACTCAGGAAATTATTATGATTGAATTGTTAACATGCCGTCCTTCGGTGACAAAAAAATACTGTGGCCTAACCCATCTGCTAAAGAGCTACAATTTAAAGAGTAATGATGTTGCATAAACAAAATTCCATATTCCAGGACAATATCATACCGAACCATCCCAAATCAACATTTAACTATTAGTATTTTAGTTGCAACACTTTGGTACGTAATAGAGAATTCTATGCTCAATACAGCAATGTGAACTAACCAAAAACACATTTTTTTTGGTAGTAGTAGCATTATTATACTGAGGTATTAAGATGTCAATTAATAATACATTTTTTTTTGTAGTAGTAGCATTATTATACTGAGGTATTAAGATGTCAATAATTATCTTTACTGACCTGGAAAATATAACTTTTCAAACTATAGATACATATTGTATAACATTTTTAAAACCATGTCCAGATGACAATAGTAATCATAGAGGATATGTTAATGTTAACTAGGTAATGTGATAGATAACCCTGTCTAAATAAAGTTTGATAGCTAGGAAATTGCTTCTTTAAAGTATTGTAAGAAAATACAGAAACAAGTGATACCAATAACATATAGATGATGTTTCCTAATTGTTGCATAAAGGTTACCCACAATGGCCCTAAGAGAATTGTTAGTCTTTATTTTCCATTTAACCCCATATCCAGGATATAGTTTATGTATATTACAAATCAACCAAACCTAAGCTGCAGTATGAGTGACAAACATTTATTTAACATTTATTATTTAAATTTGTACTAATTTAATAAGAATACATTATTCTCTACAATTATATATCTTTCCTTTTAGAGTCATCCCTTTTAAGTCTTAAAAACCAATGCATATAATTTTTCACAAATTTCATACCGAAAACGTATTTTCTCATATATCATGCCTCATCTGCAATGTCTGGTAGTGTGTTCAATACTTCTCGTATGTACCTTTAACCTAAATAATGATACTGCATCCACAATCCAAACGGACAGCGTATAAAAAATATGGCTTTATTAGAAGAAAAACAGATTTAAATTTTTTAAAGATATTTTTATTAGTAATATTATTTTTCGTAGGGTATTCCTGTTAAGAAGCTTGAAACAAATTGGTTAAAATGTGATTTATAGAGCTTAATCAAAAATCCTTCATTAAGGAAAGTGATAAATATAAATACTTTCTTTTGCGAATATAACTTAAATGTACTCAATCAGATAAATTTAATATGTTAGCACTTAGCAAAGATCCCTTAAAAAATAAATCTCTCAAACTGTTAACTATATTTGGTCATTAAGGTCATGTGTAACGAATGTCGTGCTGGCATGGCTGCAGTACAGTGCTCTTTGCAATGCTCAGGCCACTCTAGTCATCCAAATAATTATGCTTCACTCTTTGTAAACATACTGCCTTAAAGCTAAAAGAATAAACAACATTTATTTTAATGTTTTTGATGTTTAACCTTTAATTTTTAAGCAAATCATATTTTTATTTAAGTGACAGAGACAAAATACCAAATTCCAATTTCATATATTTCAGTTTCAATATTAAACTTTGGAATATTTTTAATATAGTTGTGTACAATATTGTTTCTATAATGTTTTGGTAGCTTTATCTACAGTAACTGTGTAATATGGTGCATTTTAATGCAACACTGAATGATACAATCATTTAGGATTTTACTAGACATTTTTTGTGCAATGCACAATCTCCTCGGCGGTAATCCATTTTTTATTTAATCAAGCATTGTCAAATCTGCTACTCAGCAAAAACATAGCTTAAAAATTTTTTTATCAGGTTATTTCCTTTATTTTCTGAGCACGTGCATCACTGTTAAGGTTTCCTCTGCATTTCTTATTTCTGGGAATAAATCTCAAACTTGGAAACAAAAACTAGTTTTATTACCAAGTACAATATGTGACAAAGCAGTGATGCTAGTATTTCAAACATGTAGTTTTATTTATGGAGGGAGAGTGTGTTGGGCTTAAAAACGTTTCTCTGCAAAATATCCTTATTTTCCTTTCTATCTACCCTTTGCGTCAACAGAACAAACAGGAAAAAGGGGAGGGATAAAGATGTATAGAAAATAGATCTAAAAACTGCAGAAAGGTGTGTCTATTGTCCAGCGCGCTTGGTCACTCGCCAGCGATATTACGTCGCTAAAAGAAAGGTCAAAACTTTTGTACCTGAGATGCGATTGCAACAAACCAAAGTCTAAAATAAAGTAAAACATTCAGACGACCGATTGTATATGTATTTAATTACAAATGAAATGTAAATGCCTTTTGAAATTACAAAAGAATATCACATTATTTTGTGAAAATACACGAAAATACACAAACAATATCACGGATACAGTTTAAATTACAGCTTATCTCATTCTGTGTGTCTGAAGATTTATCTTTGTAGTTTTCACAAACAATTTATTTATAAGTTTTTTTTAAAATATAGTCTTGATTATAAAAAATTCTACAAAACTAGCATAATTTTGGTTTTAATTGAAAAAATTACATTATAAATCTGCATGCTTAAAATCTTTTGTAACTGCTGAATCATTATTCCTAAACTATGTATATTGCTTTGTTGTCAAAGATGCTGGTGCACCATTCCACTTAATAGGGCTCACTAAATTACACATCATATTATGTCCATATTTTAAATTTCATTCTAGCACACACCTATCAGCACAGTAAAAGCTAACTTCAGTTTCAGTTCCCTTTTATAATTTAAAGTACATATGTGTTGGTATCATCCCTAGTGAGCCCTAGCAATATTGCCTGTCCACAGCAATTCTAAGTCGGGACTAATGGGGTTAATGGGGTTGAGGCTGTCATTAAACATACAAGCCCTGCACTCTGAAGCAATTTGATGATTCTTTAAAATATAAAGTACTAAAATAAAAGTCATTTCCTTACAGCCTGTAGAAAGCCAGAAACAAATTTATATGCATACTTCTAGTTCCAAAATAAAATGACTTAATACTTGAGAAATGCAGTAGAACCCTTTTTGAATACCTTTCCCATGGAGCCATGGGAATTTTATGAAACATAGAAAATCATTGTTAAATGTTAATGTAAAGCAATCCAAGACCCGGACTGAAACTGTTAAGTGCCAATCTTATTGAATGTGCGAAATCAGACGTCATAAAGAGAGATTATAATTCGCAAGTGGAGAAACATGTCATTACTAAAGATTAAAAGAAGACAAAAGAAGCAGGTAACTTTAAAATACAATGGAAGATAAATATGCAATTAGTGTGAACTTACACTTCTTGCAAGTCTTCGGCACAGAAGGAGCACGGGTAGAGGCGAGAGAATGCCGAGAAGAACTGCCTCACGTCAGTCTGCTGCTCTGGGCTCGGGGCGTCTGGGTAGTACGCCGCCATTGTGTGGAGGAAGCTCCATGTGTTTCGACCTGCAAACAAGGCAATCAAACACATTACACGTCGCCACATGAGCACACTTCCGCAACTTGCCAGAGAAATGCAACTGCATGTAAAATCAAAATGTGGTAAGACCCCTGCAAATTATAGAAATACTAACTACCTAATCACACCAAATAGTTATTTTTCCAAACAGATATCTTAACAGTTCTTAAATTAGTAACAGTAAATGAATAAAGAATGTTTGCCCAGTTATTTAAAATTTGAAACTTTCATACGGAAGGTAAGCTATTTTATTTTACACCCATTATTGATCACTCTACAATACTGAACACTATTTAGCATATCAGGCAAATACGCAACATTTCAGCAAGCAAAATTAATTTTATTTTGTGAATTTTTGTTGACAACAGGAGTGACATGCTTGTTTAACATGCGCTGTTTGGTCTACTACCATCTGTTACACCCCTCTTGTTCTCTTGAGTACATCATTAAATGGTTCATGAAAAGCCGAGGAAGCTGCTTGGGCAAAGAAATGGTGAATACAATTAAACCCGCAGCGAACACGAGGGCGAACACTAAACAAATTTGATTACTCTCAAATAGGAGAATAAAGTGGATTGAGTGGTGATTCAGTTAAATAAATAAATGGTGGTTTATTTCAAAGCTTAACCTGTTTATTTGGCATTATAGTTTTCATTATTTTCTTTTGAAGTTACTTTTTTCTCTCAACAGTATTAGTTACAAAAGATTGCAGATTGGAACTTTATATTTTAACAGTATTAGAGAACCAGTAACTGATTAAATTATAAATTAGACCTCGTTAGTTTCAAGAATTACAAAATTACACAGAGTTACTAAGGTCCCGGCCATCAAAACTATTGATTACAAATAGATTATTAATTTATAATTTTACCTGAAAAACAAATTTAACATTTTATTTGACTAACTAAGACATCTCATTATCAAAATTTCACAAAAAAACTAACGTTAATATTTAACTAGGATCACTTATGGTTAAAATACTGCCTTAAAACATTTGTTAGCCCAAACAATGCGGGACTAAGTATAATTTAGGTAACAATTTCTGATTTAACAATATCAGATATTTTTGACTGTTCACTGGCGCTAACTAGAAGCAAGGAGAAGAGGTGGCGGCACAAATGTTAGCCGGCTGGAGAGACGCGTGGAATTTGTATCAATTCATGAAAGAAGAGGATGTAAACTAGTGGCTGAATTTAGCGATGGACTTGAGCTGGAGAAAGACCCGAACTCTTGGACCATCTCTTGAACCTCACTGGAACCCAAAGAAAAGGAGATACAGTAGTCAAGAATAGAAATAAAGGGGACAAGCAACAGGGATTGTGAACTCAGTCCAAAAAATTAAGTAAAAAGTCAAACTACAGGCAAAATGAGTAGAATTTCTCACTTACTATTCTCTGGGGATAGAATGGTGGAAATCACTCCCTCTGGGGATACACCAACGCTCGCAGGAACCACGTGTGAGTCATACTAAATGATTACCTAATAAAAAAATTAATATGAATATCAACACCAAAATAAATACGAAGGAGATCACTCCCGAACTCCATGGGACAGCGAGTCGGCTAATCGTCGCGAGATTGATTCGCGAAAGGGTTTGTGGGCGAGAAGCACCAGAAATAAACATCCATGGTGACGATAAAAGGATGAATCAATCGTCCCTTGGGCTGCAAGTAGTTAAAACTCACGCTAGGAGCCCAGAGGCCTAAGAAGAGGGGGAACCGGCCTCTGATTGGCTGGAGGTTTCGGTCAAGAGATCGCTCTGATAACTAAAAGAAAAATATAACAAAGGTGGCTGGTAGCCTAAATTAAGGGGCATTGGAGGTAATTTGTTGCGCTCCGAAAGCAGTGCGCTCTATCGGGACACAGGCGAAACAGACTCGGGGATAGTTCTCTAAAGTCCCGTGAGAAGGGAGCAGAGCGTAGTTGACTAGCGCGTAGTTGACTAGCGTGAGCCTGGCACTAATGGGCCTAACTGTTGGGCTAATAGGGAGGGGGGGGAGAGAGAAAGAGAAAGATAGAGAGTGGTGGTGTCGGCTCTAGAGGCATTGCTACTTGCCGAACTAAAGTATAGTAGTTGGTGTCTTTGCCACAATATGGCGAAGGTAGACCTTTTGCTGACCAGCGAGATGTCCTTGATTTCAGCCCGCCAAGAGCTGAGGTTAAGGCCTGGTCAGTGCTCTCTGCAGGGGGAGGAGAGAGGGGAGAAATCTGCTGTCCTGATGGGAAGTGGGCTTGACCGGAGCCCAGATCGCGCCTAGCCGGTTGGACAACCCTAGAAAGGATCATGACAAGAGTTGGCTTACCTCAGGCCAGATCTTGGAATGGAGCTGCCCTGGGGGCACACCGAGGAAGACACTAGGGAGCGCGAAGTTAGACAAAGTTACAAGAAGTGGTTGTGCCCTGAGATGGGAAGAAAAGGAGTCTAGCTGCTTGTGCCGCAAAGAATTGGCATGCACTGGGAACCTCTTGAGGAACCCGGAGGAAAAAGATTTAATAGGAGAGAGCAATAAGATAACTACGTTTACGTTAAGCTATAAATTCTCTGTCAAAATTAGAATGCAAAATTAAATTTTTGGTCAAAAAATAAATTGGTGCCAATAATCCCAAATTTGTGGCACAATATAGTATATGCATTAGAAGAGAATTTGTGCAAAATTTCTTATAACGGGAAGTGATAAGGTGCTAAAATTAACAAAAAAAAAAATTATTCAGTGTAAAAGGTAGCATTCATGCAACAGGAAGCATAAAAGCAGCAGTGAAGGTAAACCATAAAGTCATATAAAGCTGCAGGTTCGCAATAGGCCTAAAAGTGAGGGTCAAAAATTGAATTTTCAAATTTTGTTTGAGGACTATGGAACATGTGAAGTGTGTTTTCATCAGTAAAGTTGTGAATTTTAATTGTTAAATTGATTTATTTCATTTGATTAATTGATTTTTTATTATTACTGGTGTTAGGTACCATATGAGTTATAATAAATCAATTTCACCAAAGTTATGAATAAAATAAATAATATTTGTGTACTTCAGAATGTATTCAGGGTGTCCACACAAATTTTTATTAAAATTTACCTGACCATCTGTTTAAAAGATCAACTTTCCCCAACACATTTAAAAATTTTTTAAATTATATAAAGAAAATTCAGCCTTCAACATGCTCATATTTGGCCTGGTTCTCTCCACTTACAGGGTTGTGGTGCATTATTTGACTGTTAGACAAAAAATAAAATTCAAATTTTATTTTTAAAATGTTTAGTTTTTTCAATGATAAAAGTGGGTTTTGAAAATTTTTTTAAACTAGGTACTATACGTTTATTATTTTATTGTATTTGGAATGAATCTTTAGTGGACTCCTGTAAAGTGTTAGAAAACATGTTTAACTGTGTGTTTAAATTTGATTTTAATAAAAAAAAAAACACGATTTGCAGAAGCCTAATCTCACGTTACCTAGTTCATCCTTGTCGAGCGGACACTGCAAGTCCTCACGCTTGCGATCATCAGAAGATTTAGTGGCATCAATATCCGGCTTCTGTAACAAAAGAGCACGGAGCTTTTAGTATTTTAGCTGACCGTCATGTCTACAACGCAGTCTTCGGAGACGGATACACACTGCACGAGTCAAGTGAACTGGGAAAGCCACGAAAGGGTTTGCCTCAAGTGATTTCAGAAAACTTAAATCATGATGGCCGGGTTGGTCTCATCCTTATGCTCTCTTTCCAATGCACTATTTCTGTCAGTAGCACTGTTGTTAAAACGGTGTGCTCT